>NC_091984.1:107563604-107813604 GCF_044704955.1 Pristiophorus japonicus | reverse complement strand
GGGCTTGACAGAGATAGGTCCAGTAGCAAAGGTTATCCAAGACGACTGGAGACCAGCTCTGCTGCACGGACCTAGTGCGCATACATATCGCAGTGTAGGCTGGCCTGTGCTGCCCCTGGGCCCTCACCTCTTCTGGGCTCCGAACTCACGCTTCTCCTTGGCCCTGATCACGTCCCCCTGCAACCTCTCGCTGCTCCTTCGCCCCAACCTCGCCGTTCCTGCAGCCCGCGCTCCAATCAGCAACCTGGATCTTGGTGTGTGGCAGCCTGGCCCAGCAGTCTGCGTGGCCCCTGGCCTGCGAGCATCATCAGAGCGGGCGAGGGAGCAGAAGAAGCAGCGTGGCGGTATACCATTCCAGGCAGCAGCTTTACAACCAATGTAATTATGGTTATATTGGCAAAATCCCATGGACAACAAAGCTACAGCTCCCTTTAATACAAGAACTGGATAGGGAACAATGGCATAACCCAATTTCCATCACTCAACAAGAAATACTCGACTCAAATATGACTATATCACTTGTGAATTCCATAGTTTTGTTGCATATCCTTGATTTCTAATGAGGTATTTCAGCACAGTACTGTGCATTTTAATTTTTAACAAGAGCATATGAAAAGTGGCGTTTTCACCATCTTAAGCACTGCATGACAATTAGTTCAAACAGGCTGCAGAGTTGAGAAAACACAGAGCCCCTACCTGCGTGAGAGTTAGCACACTGAATCACGCTTGATATTTCAGGACTTTTGGCAGCGAGCCAATTATGGGCTAACAACATATCAATTGAGTCAATAAGGTCAAAGTGGGCGAGTTCACGATTGTAAATTGATCCAGGATAAGTACAGCCATTTTTTGCCATGTGTTTCAGAAGGACAAAGGAGCTGGCATAAAGCCAGCAGTTTGTTGCAGCTGCCAGAATAAAGTTATGTTAAACTATCACTGGAGTTCGTATCTCATTGAAAATTAAGAGATCTAACATTCATCAATCATCCATTCATTTCTGAAGGGGCTTTATTTACTTTTTTTTTTAAATATAAAAAAGTCTCGATTAATGTGTGGGTTGGGGAAACAAGATACACTCTTAGCAATCCTTTCCATTTCCCTCCCAATAATGATTGCTCTATCCACATTGCCATGTAGACCTTGACTTCATTTTCTGTGGGTTTTTTTTTTCCCCACAGAATATTGACATCTGCTTCCGTTGCTCTAATTCTCTGCTGTTAATATGGGCTCAAAATTGCCCAGGAGCTGCTGTTTTTTTTGGAGCAACTTGATTTTTCTGGTGTATCTTAAAAATCCCCATTTTGCACATTCAATTTGCGCCAGTGTAAGTGAGTTTGTTATGATTTTTTTAGTTTTGTTTTTTTTCCCCCAAAAGGGGGCGTTACCAGCCACATATGCCCGTTTTGGCCACTTTGGACAGCGAATAGTTGCTCCAAACTAACTTAGGCCAGCATATGTGGCCATGTGGCCGTACAGAAAACCCTTGGAGAGTTAAGAAATCAGCGCAGGTAGGTACATCGGAGACCATTCGGCCAGAGATAGGGGTGGGAAGGGAAGCAGAGAGGACCTTGCAAAGCACTAAACAAAGCACAACAAGTAGTAAGCATTCAAGAAGACATAAAAACACTCAAGAAGAAATAATAAAACTAAGTCCTACTTCCCTATCAAAACTCGGCCCGGAAAGTCAGCGGGCCAGCCGGTGCAACAGAAGTCCAGATTCTAGTCTCAGGGTGCCCCATCTCAGCTCCAATCCCTTCCCAAAGAATCCTCTCTGACTGACTCCACTCCTGTCCCTACTCAGCTCATCTAAAGTGCGTTCCACAGCGGGCCCGGCCAGTGCGTGAGACCACACGGCCAGGGATAGGAGCGGCCAGCATCGAGTCCCTCCCACACAAGCTGCAGGATGTGCTGGGGGCGAGGAGCTAATGCACATGTGGACAGCTGCCGGCACTGTTTCTCATGCAGGGCCCTAGCTCCGCCCCCCAATCGACTGGCCACGCCGTGCCAAGCCCTGAGAGAGGCAACACAGCGACCAGAATCGAGGGAAATTTCTTCGGCGCCGTTTTCAGCCCACAAAGTCGCCGCATCTCTGGTGAGTGCGCCGAAAAGAGGGGTGGGCCTAATTTGAGCCCTGTGTGTGGTTTACATTTCCAAGCTTTTTTATTTTGTCTTAAGGTCTGAAAGGTTTTGAAGTGTAGTTATTATTGTAATGTAGGAAGCATGGCAGTCAACTTGCACACAGCAATGTGATAATGGCCAGATAATTTGTTTTAGTGATGTTGAGGGATAAACATTGGCTAGGATATTTGTGGGAGAGCACACTTCTTCAAAAGTGCCATGGGATCTTTTACAACTACTTGAGTGGGCAGCACTCCCTCAGTACTGCACTGGAGTATCAGCCTAGATTACGTGCTAAAATCTCTAGATTGGACTTTGAACCCACAACTGCTATGC
Source organism: Pristiophorus japonicus (assembly GCF_044704955.1). Taxonomy (NCBI): domain Eukaryota; kingdom Metazoa; phylum Chordata; class Chondrichthyes; family Pristiophoridae; genus Pristiophorus; species Pristiophorus japonicus. The sequence continues at coordinate 107,811,150 of NC_091984.1, read as the reverse complement.
TTCTGATTCAGCAGAGAGAGAGTGCTACCAACTGAGCCACAGCTGGCACTTAATAAGGATAGTAAAGATAAATCCATGCTTCAAATGTATTTTCAGAGACAGCCAACTGCAAAATCGACTTAAGCTTGAAAATTGCACTGGGTAAGCCAATATTACACAAAATTCATAGATCAGCTCTGCTCCATCTTTTAACGTTTACTATTGTTTCCCAATAATCTGACTTCTTTGCAAAGCCATTTTGTCGGTTTATTTTTGCAAATTTGGAGAGTAACATAGAAGACACAAATGACAATGTGTGGTTGTATTTTAATAATGTTCACAAAGATTCAGATGCACTCTGCTCTATTCTGAGGATATGTATGCTCAGTTGAAGGCAGATAACTTCAGTCCATTGCCTTTGTTGGTCTCCCTTTCCTCCACTTCACTCTTGCTCTAGAGCAGAGCAGAGTTTGGGTAAAAATAAGCAGTGGGTCAGGAAGAGACAGAGAGAGTAACAAAGATAATAGGGCATCATTGACTAATGTGACATCAGGGGAAAAATAGAAAAAAGTCAAAGCTAAAGGCACTATATATGAATGCGCGAAGCATTCGCAACAAAATAGATGAAGGAACAGCACAGACAGAAATGAATGGGTTTGATCTAATCGCCATTACGGAGACGTGGTTGCAAAATGACCAAAGTTGGGAACTAAATATTCCAGGATACTTAACTTTTAGAAAAGGTAGGCAAAATGGAAAAGGAGGAAGGGTAGCCTTGATAATAAAGGATAGTAGAGAGAAAGGATCTTAGCTCGGAAAATCAAGAAGTAGAATCAGTTTGGGTGGAGCTCAGAAACAGCAAGGAAGCAGAAAACATTGGTGGGTGTTGTTTATAGGCCCCCCAAACAGTAGTGATAAAGTAGGGCACAGTATAAAGCAGGAAATTAGAGATGAATGTAACAAGGGTAGTACAGTAATCATCGGGGACTTTAATCTACATGTGGACTGGGCAAACCAAATATGCAGTAATAGTGTGGAGGGCAAATTCATGGAATGTATGCAAGATGGTTTTCTAGATCAGTCTGTTGAGGAACCAACTAAAGAACAGACTATTTTAGATCTAGTATTGTGCAATGAGAAAGTGTTAATTAATAACCTTGTAGGGACCTTCAGAGTTTGAAAATGATTCAGGTAAATCTGAAACTAGTGTCTTAAATCTAAACAAAGCAAACTACATAGGTATGAGGGGCGAGTTGGCTCAGACAGGTTGGGAAACGACATTAAAAGGAATAATGGTAGACAAGCAATGGCTAGCATTTAAAGAATTAATATATAATTTACAACAAACATTCATTCCTTTAAAGACACAAAACCTCCACAGGAAAACTGGTCCAACCTTGACTAACAAGAGAAGTTAAAAATAGTTTTCGATCAAAGGAAGAAGCTTATAATGTTGCCAAAGAGCAGTAAGTCTGAGGATTGGGAGGATTTTAGAATTCAGTAAAGGAGGACCAAGAAATTGATAAAGAAAGGGAAAATAGAATGTGTGTAAACTAGTGAGAGACATAAAAACAGATGGTAAAAGTTTCTATAGGTATGTAAAAAGGAAAAGAATAGCCACGGTAAATGTGGGTCCCTTACAGGCTGAGACAGGAGAAATTATAAAGGAAATGGCAGAGAAATTAAACAAATACTTTGCATCTGTCTTCAAAAAACCTCCTGGAAATAATGGAGAACAATGGTCTAGGGAGAATGAGGAACTGAAAGAAATTAGTATTAGTAAAAAAAAAAATAGTACTGGAGAAATTAATGGGACTGAAAGCCGATAAATACCCTGGACCTGATATCCTACATCCTAGGGTTTGAAAGAGGTGGCTATCGACATAGTGGATGCATTGTTTGTCATCTTCCAAAATTCCATAGATTCTAGAACAGCTCCCACAGATTGGAAGTAGCTAATGTAACCCCACTATTTAAGAAAGGAGAGAGAAAAGTGGAACTACAGACCAGTTAGATTGACATCAGTCGTCGGGAAAATTCTAGAATCTATTATTAAGGATGTGATAACAGGGCATTGAGAAAATAATAGGATTGTGCAGTCAACGCGGATTTATCATAGAATCATAGAAGTTTACAGCACGGAAGGAAGCCATTTCGGCCCATCATGTCCGTGCCTGCCAACAAAAGGCTATCCAGCCTAATCCCACTTTCCAGCTCTAGGTCCGTAATCCTGCAGGTTACAGCACTTCAAATGCATATCCAAGTACTTTTTAAACGTGGTGAGGGTTTCTGCTTCTATCACCCTTTCAGACAGCGAGTTCCAGACCCCCACAACCCTCTGCGTGAAGCGCTTTCCCCTCAAATCCCCTCTAAACCTTCTACCAATTATTTTAAATTTATGTCCCCTGGTTGTTGACCCCTCTGCTAAGGAAAATAGGCCCTTTCTATCCACTATATCTAGGCCCCTCATAATTTTTTACACCTCAATGAGGTATCTCCTCAGCCTCCTCTGTTCAAAGGAAAACAAATCCAGCCTATCCAATCTGTCCTCATATCTAAAATTCTCCACTCCCGGCAACATCCTCGTAAATCTCCTCTGTAACCTCTCCAATGCATTACATCCTTCCTGTAATGCGGTGACCAGAATTCAGTGTTTTATAAAGTTCAAGCATAATCCCCCTGCTCTTGTATTCTATGCTTCGGCTAATAAAGGCAAGCATTCCGTATGCCTTCTTAACCACCTTATCCACCCGGCCTGCTATTTCCAGGGATCTGTGGACATGCACTCCAAGGTCCCTTTGTTCCTCTATACTTCTCAGTGTCCTACTATCTAATGTGCATTATCTTTCCTTGTTAGCCCGCCCCAAATGTATTACCTCACACTTCTCTGGATTAAATTCCATTTGCCATGGTCTGCCTACCTGACAAGTTGATTGATATCTTCCTGCAGGCCGCAGCTTTCTTCTTCATTATCAACCACACAGCCGATTTTAGCATCATCTGCAAACTTCTTAATTATACCCCCTATATTCAAGTCTAGATCATTGATGTACAGAACAAAAACTAAGGGACCTAGTACTGAGCCCTGCGGAGCCCACTGGAAACATCCTTCCAGTCACAAAAACAGCCATCAACCTTGGCTTCCTGTCTGAGCCCATTTTGGATCCAACTTGCCACTTTGCCCTGCATCCCATGGGCTTTTACTTTCATGACCAGTCTGCCATGTGGGACCTTATCAAATGCTTTGTTAAAATCCATATACACTACATCATATGCGTTGCCTTCATCGATCCTCCTGGTTAACTCCTCAAAAAATTCAATCAAAGTTAGTTCGACATGACCTTCCCCTGACAAATCCGTGAATTTATGAGAGGGAAATCATGTTTGACAAATGTGTTATTTTTGAGGTTGTAACTAGTAGAATCGATAAGGGGGGAAACCACTGGTCATGAAAGTAAAAGCCCATGGGATGCAGGGCAAAGTGGCAAGTTGGATCCAAAATGGGCTCAGACAGGAAGGTTATTAAACAAAATTAGGGATCATGGAATTGGGGGTAATATTATAGCATGAATTGAGGATTGATTAACGGCCGGAAAAAAAAGAGTAGGAACAAACGGGTCATTTTTGGGTTAGCAGGCTGTGACTAGTGGGGTGCTGCAAGGATCGGTGCTTGGGCCCCAGCTATTCACAATCGATATCAATGATTTGGATGAGGAGATCAAATGTAATATATCCAAGTTTGCTGACAATACAAAGCTAGGTGGGAATGCAAGTTGTGAGGAGGATGCAAAGAGGCTTCAAGGGGATATAAACAGGCGAAGTGAGTGGGCAACAATATGGCAAAGAGAGAGAGAGACACAGAGAGAGAGAGAGAGAGAGAGAGAGAGAGAGAGACACACACACACACACACACACACACACACAGAGAGAGACAGAGAGAGAGACAGAGACACTGGGAGGGGGGGCGTCCCAGCACGCTGTAGGAGGGCTCCCAGTGTTGCAGTACGTGAGTAGAAACTTAATTTTTTATTTCTTGATTGATTTTTTTTTTTTGGATTGATTTGTTGGTTGATTTATTGATAAATTTATAATTTATTGTTGGTGATGGCTCTTTATTTGTAAAAGTGAAGTGTTTAATACTTGTAAACTTCCCTCCTCCGCCCCCCCCCGCCCCCATTCCCTACGCCTGATTTAAATGCAGGCAAGGTTTTTCTGAACATACAAAAATCTACACTTACTCCATTCTAAGTTAGTTTGGAGTAAGTTTTTGCTGCCTAAACTTGCAAAACAGGCACAAGTGACTGGTAACGCCTCCTTTTGGAAAAAAAACGGTTCTAAAATGAAACTATTCTAACTCACTAGAATTGGAGCAAACTAAATGCCGAAAGTTGCAATTTCTAAGATACTCATTCTAAACTAGTTGTTCCAAAAAAAAATAGGAGCAACTCGAGCAGAAACTTGAGCCCATAATGTGGAGAAAGTGAAGTTATCCACTTTGGTAGGAAAAATAGAAAAGAGCAGAGTATTTTTTTTTTTTAAATGGTGATAGATTGGGAAATGTTGGTGTTCAAAGGGACCTGGGTGTCCTTGTACACGAAACTCTTTTTGGGAGTAAACAAAAAACATTAAACCGTGCCCCCCTGATCTGGGGGAAACACCAAACATTTACAGGCCTTTTCTTTTTTTTTTGGCACAAAAACATATTTTTTCTCCAAGTGCCCCCTATAAAGGGGAAAATAACATCAGAAGTGGGACATGAACCCACATCTCCAGAGGAGACAGTGACCTGAACACAGAACCTTAGACCGCTCGGCCATCCTGACGAATCACTGAAATGTAACATGCAGGTGCAGCAAGCAATTAAGAAAGCAAATGGTATGTTGGCCTTTATTACAATAGGATTTAAGTACAAGAGTAAAGACATCTTATTGTATAAGTTTTGGCCGCCTTAACTAAGGAAGGACATAGTTGCCATAGAGGGAGTGCAACGAAGGTTCATCAGACTGATTCCCTGGATGTGGCCGGGGGGGGGGGGGGGAAAAAGAGAGATTGAGTAGACTTTGCCTATATTCTCTACTGTTTAGAAGAATGAGAGGTGATCTCATTGAAACATACAAAATTCTTACAGGGCTCGACAGGGTAGATGCAAGAAGAATGTTTCCTCTGCCTGGGAGTCTGGAACCAGGGGTCACAGTCTCAGAATAAGTGGTCAGCCATTTAGGACTAAGATGAGGAGAAACTACTTCACTTTGGAATTCTCTCCCCGAGGGCTGTGGAGGCTCCATCTTTGAGTATATTCAAGACAGAGATAGATTTTTGGATATGAAGCGAATCAAGGGATATGGGATAGTGCAGGAAAGTGGAGTTGAGGTAGAAGATCAGCCATGATCTTATTGAATGGTGGAGCAGGCTCCAAGAGCCAAATAGCCTACTCCTGTTCCATGTTTTTATGTTGCTGCCTCCAAGCAATGAGGGAAGAAGGCCTACCTGCACACCGACCACTGCAACTCTTCGTTGTCTGCCAAGAGATGAGTAACCCATACAATTCTATCCCCCTTCCTTCCTCCAGGGAGATGCTTGACCGCCATTTAGCAAAAGTCAGCAGAGTGAGGAATCAAATATTCATCAGTCATCCACACTGCCATTTGGACTCCAAGACATAGTGCTATCATGCTGCCCCATCCCAATGTGTTTTATATATATTTAAAAACATGATAAATTGAAGCAAAAGTAATTGGTGACCATAATGGCCAATATACTGCAGCTTCAGTTAGCTATACAACATTTATTTTTTCAAAGTAAGTATCCTTAAATCTTACAAATATGCACTGATATACCATTGACTAAAAAAGGGAGATATTTTTTAAAGCTTAAATGTTTGTTACAACTACCATTTAAACTATAATCACATATACTGTATTCTCCGAAAGATGCTAAATTGACAAAGAACAAATAAGTTTTTCGAGTTGAACACAAAAAAAAAAGAGGGCAATGAAGAAAAAAAAAGACATGCATGCTGATTATGGGGGAGATGATGGAAAAGCTTAACCAGCTCAGACGTTCTGGCCTTTGTTGGACATTCACACCATTTATTCCTCTTCAACACATTACCCAAATATATCATTTTCAGTTTGGAGATTATGGCATAGTGGATGTCCACAGAGCTTTTTGCATACTGATTCAATGACAATATCTTATCTTCGATTGAAGCGATTTTAATTTGGGAAGGGGGTTAGTATCTTGCACTATTTAACAGTTCTTTAACTTTGCACTGGAAATTCTTCCAACAGTTCTCACCACAAAGAGTGCTTTCATTGTTTAACATAACACTTTAACCTATCTGTGTCTGAACTTTTATCACATTGATTAATTATTTGACTAGGTGTGAAACACTTAGGTTTCAAGAATGCTGAACTACATTCAGAACACCTGTGAAGGTTCCTTTTAATATTGTAACAAGATTCTACACTCATACTTTCCTAGCTCAATGTGGCTTTGATGTCATAGGTATGATTTAAAGCTGTATCAGCCTCAGTGCTTGTTCTCCTGATCACACCATCTAAACCAGTCAATGCTGACTTTACAGTCTCTAAGGACAGGTACACAAAAAGCTGAAACATCCTCCTGAAATATTTGTTACAACCTTAATCTACACTGCTTCTCGTTTCTACATTAGTTTTGAAGGTTGCTTTTCAGTAAATGATCTATTGTACCCTACATACTTGTACCCTCAATTTAAGGACCCCATTCACTTAAATGTTGTAAGTAAATTTCCTTGTGTTTTATACCAACAATTCTTATATGTTTGAACAGACATTAAATTTATAATTACTACCATTCACCTGAACAAAAATATATCCCCTAAATTCAACCAAACTGTGCTCAGGCAAATTGTCCAAAAAAAACCAATGTTGTCAGTGGTTTCATTAAAGCAAACACACCTCAAATTCCTAAAATTCCACATCAGATCAGTACATCGGTTTGACAGAAACAAGCCTAGACGCTTTTTGCTGCAGTTGTGTCAAAGTTATCCTTCATAGCAGTCAGTAGGCTGGTTTACTAAAGTAAAAGGCCTTTTGATAGATATTCAAACAAGACAGTCAAATTCACATAACTCTAGCACACATTCAACAACAGAACTTCAAGGTCACTTGAGAAATCAATGAGCTTCACACTATTTAACAAATTGCATTAAGCTCCCTTCATATGTCCCAAAGGTTAGGCAATGGAACTGGCAGTTCTACATTTGGTATACTACCACCATAGCAAATCATTCAGGATTGCTTGAAAAAACAGCTTTTCAAGGTGATGGTTAGCTAAATAGCACATTTGTAAAGCTAAAATGGGCAGTGAAAACTGGAACAAACTAAGTAAATAGTTTTAAACTTAAAAGCTTGAACATATATTTTAGTCAGAAAAAAAAGTAACATTTCATTTTTTTTTTTAATATAATTGAAAATGGGGAGTGAGAGCAAGGTAAAGGATTTGATTTTTGCCCAAAATATGTTAATTTAAAACTGTGTTTTAGGTGTTTATTTTATTTAGGGTAACAGGGCTGTACTGAAGTATTTGAGTTGTGTGAACTGAAAACTTAATCCACCCCGATCATTTCCCTTGACCTGATGCCAGTCTAAGGACTTAATTATTTTTTTTTAAAAAGGAAGAAACTCCTTACAAATCATGCTCCAAATCACTGTAGGATTAACAGTTATGGCCTATTGCTCTAAATTTGCAGCAATCACCACCAGTTGATTATCAAAATCACACATGTACACAATAAAATAGTCGATGTATTCTTAATACATTTTTCAAAGTTATTTAGATCTGCTGAAAAGGTCAGATTAAGAATCATATTTCCCATCCTTTGTTCTCGGCTTCAGTGCATCACTGAATTATTGCTCCTTTTATCCACACAAGTATATTACATTGTAGTTTCACTGCAACTGTAGCATTGGTGTGCAGCAGTTTCATTTTTCACCAGTACAAAGATGTTATAGTGTAAATCTGGAGTTAAAGCCTAACCTGCAGGGAGTTTTATTCCACTTCACTCCAGGCTCAGGTTGATCTTGGACTGGAGAGTTAAAGTACAGCACTAGCTTCAGTAGAAAAAAGGAAGCAACTTCACACCTGTGCTATAAACATCATGCAAATGCAGTCTTAAACCAATATGGGGGGGAAAAAAATAAGAATATTGCCTCAAAGATCTTCTAAGAATTGAGCCATTTGATGCAGAATTTCAAAACTGTGTACTTTCTGTGAACAGTTTGGACTCCTGAGAATCTGGATCAAACAATTCAATTTTCTAATGGAATTGTTTCATACACTTACCTATTGCTGAAAGGCCTGACTCGAACAGCCACAGTCACAGCACTGTCTTCTCCATTTAAACATTCATTCCCTGCACATGGGCTCTGCGTTGATATCTCTGCCTGTTTAAGAGTTCCTCTTGGTGGTTTTCGATCTCCATTATTCACCACTGAATTAGCTGAATATTTTAAGTTATTGATCCCAGAATCCATTGTTGGTTTCATGCTTTGGAAGTCTTTGGCCATTGTTTTAACAGAATAATTGGATGGGTTTTTGGTTTCCTGCTGATTACCAAGCTTCATTGTTGCGATTTTGATTCCATCAGTCGTTAAAGTCCTGGTTCTAATTAAATTATGTTCACTGGATACTTTAAAAGCCTTTTGCTGGTTATCATTTCCATCGGGTTTACTAGCCACCGTCCTTTTAACAGATGTCGCTGACGGTTTGCTTAGGGTCTCCACCTTGTTAACAGTTATTTCTGCAGTTGTCTGATAGGAAGAGGTTATTGAATTTTCCTGTATCTTGCCAATTGAAGCCTGCTTTGCAGTTGCAGAAAGATTGCTTCTGGTATCCATTACCTTTTGCATTAATGAAAGCTCTGCTGAAGATGCCAAACCTGTGGAATTGGTGCCTTTGGTTTGCAAAAGGTTATTATTTGGGCCCAGCATTGAGACAGTTTGTAATTTGCCTCGTGTATTTTCCTTCAAAATGCTACTTCCTCTTTCTGAGTTACCCACTTTCATACGACGCTGCAATGTAAGTCTTCTTTCTCCTTCACCGATATCGGCATCTATATTAGTATCTTCATGAGCACAAGGATTTCCTTTAACTACAGTTTTTCTTCTCTGGAGGGTTAACCTATTCTCAGATTTGGATGGCATAGGGGGTCCGAGAGTTCTTTTACTAGCTGACATTACATAAGTCTTATTAATCTCATTGCTTTTATCCAGGGACAATGTTGACTGTCCTTGTGTCGCATTGTCCTGCACTTGGGATGTAGGTTGTGGACCAAATCTCGCGTTTCCTTTCTTCAGACGGTTGACTGGGTTTTGCTGCACTGGACGTAGAACACCAATTACCATGGTTCGATCTCTGGAAGGTGTGGTGCAAATAGGCATTTTACTTAGCAGGATTTCGATGAAAGTCACCTAAAAGTAACTGTTCTGCTCCTAACTAACTAAAAGATCTAAAGCAGAACAGAAATATTCTCAGTAGCCAAGAACTTTTCTTTGATGTAGACATATTTACAAACTCTTGCTGAAATATACAAAAACATTATTACAATGTAGTTAGTCAAATATTTTCAATGTTTTCTGTAAGTTTATTCTTGAGGTTTCACTACAGCCGCGAGGGGTATTATATTACCACCCATATGCAATGTAAATACTTAGGTTCATTTATGTTTATTACAGTATACAGTCTGGGAACAAAGTGAATGATCCATATACATTTTATATTAGATTTATTTTTAAGTTTGTAACTATTTATACTACAATTTTGAGAAATAAATAAGCAAAACACTACGTGAAAGAAAGGATTATTGAGGTCCCTTTTTAAAACACAGATTTCACATTTTAACTTTTGGTATTTAATACTACATGACCCAAATATGGAGATGGTTTCAAACTCAACGATGAAGTCAAAAAGGTAATTAATTTTTCAGTTTTTTAATAAATTTAATATATAAGTATCAAAATTGAATGTAAAGCTGCTTTGTTTTATTTCTACTCCCCTCAAATTTTAGCCACACATCATCAAGACATGGTAAATCTGAACTAACTTTCATTCCTCAAAAAAAGTCAACTATTCTGGATTTTGTCTACAATCTCTATGGATGTGAATAATCTAACTGGGAAGTTGTAGTTTCCTAGAAAAGTAAGAGCTACTAAAGGAGATTGTTTCCAAATGTTTTTCGTAGGAGATGGGGAGGTATATATTTCAGTGCTCATGTTGGCCATTACATATAAAGTTCAGAGGGGAAGTGACAAAGATAAGAGGGGCAAAGAGAGAGTATGAGAATAGATTGGCAGCTAACATAAAAGGGAATTCAAAAATTTTCTATAGGCATATAAATAGTAACCGGGTAGCAAGAGGAGGGGTGAGGCCAATTAGGACCAAAAAGGAGATCTACGCATGGAGGCAGAGGGTGTGGGTGAGGTATTAAACTATTACTTTACATCTGTCTTCACCAAGGAAGAAGATGCTGCCGAAGTTACAATGAAATAGGAGCTGGCAGAGATACAGGATGAGATAAAAATTGAAAAGAGGTACTAGAAAGGCTGGCTGTACTTAAAGTGAATAAGTCACCAGGACCGGATGTGATGCATCCTAGGATGCGGAGGGAAGTTAAGGAAGAAAATCGCAGAGGAACTGGCCATAATTTTCCAATACCAGAGGACTTGAGAATTGCAAATGTTACATCCTTGTTCAAAAATGAGTGCAAGGATAAACCCAGAAACTATAGGCAAGTCAGTTTAACCACAGTAGTGGGGAAGCTTTTAGAAATGATAATCAGCGACTAAGTTAAGTCACTTGCACAAGTGTGGATTAATTAAGGAAAGCCAGCAGTTGATTGAGTTTATTGATGAGGTAACAGAGGGTTGATGTGGTGTACATGGACTTCCAAAAGGCATTTGGTAAAATGCCACATAATAGGCTTGCCAGCAAAGTTGAAGCCCATGGAATAAAAGGGACAGTGGTAGCATATATAAAAATTGGTTAAGTGACAGGAAATAGTAGTGGTGAACGGTTGTTTTTCAGACTGGAGGAAGGTATACAGTGGGGTTCCCCACGGGTCGGTAGTAGGACCACTGCTTTTCTTGATATATATTGAGGACTTAGACTTCAGTGTCGAGGGCACAATTTCAAAATTTGCAGATAACATAAAACTTGGAAGGAGAGTGATCAGTGAGGAGGATAGTGATAGACTTCAAGAGGAAATAGACAGGCTGGTGAAATGGGTAGACACGTGGCAGATGAAATTTAACGTAGAAAAGTGCAAAGTGATGCATTTTGGTCGGAAGAACGAGAGGCAAGATAAACTAAATGGTATAATCCTAAAAGTAGTCCAAGAACAGAGAGACCTGGGGGTATGTGCACAAATCATTGAAAGTGGCAGGGCAGGTTGAGAAAGCGGTTAAAAAAGCAAATGGGATCCTGGGCTTCATAGAGGCCTAGAGTACAAAAGCAAGGAAGTTATAATGAACCCTTATAAAACATTGGTCCGACCTCAACTGTAGTGTGTCCAATTCTGAGCACCGCAATTTGGGAAGGACGTGAAGGCATCAGAGAGGGTGTAAAAATGTACAAGAATGGATCCAAGGATGAGGGACTTCAGTTACATGGATAGGCTGGAGAAGCTGGGGTTATTCTCATTAGAGCAGAGAACGTTGAGAGGAGCGGTCCAGACAGAGTAGATGGAGAGAAACTGTTCCCATTGGCAGAAGGGTAAAGACCCAGAGGAAACAGATTTAAGATCATTGGCAGAAGAACCAAAGGTGCCATGAGGGAAAACTTTTTTATGCAGCGAGTGGTTAGGATCTGGAATGCACTGCCTGAAAGGGTGGTGGAAGCAGATTCAATTGTGGCTTTCAAAAGGGAATTGGATAAGTACCTGAAGGGAAAAAAATTGCAGAGCTACGGGGAAAGGACGGGGGAGTGGGACTAGCTGAAGTGCTCTTGCTGAGAGCCAGCACGGGCTTGATGAGCTGAATGGCCTCCTTATGTGCTGTTATGATTCTATTTTTTTTTTTAAATGTTGTAGGTGCAGTTGACACACCATACTGTATATTAAAAATTAACCAAATCATCTGCACTACCTCAAATAAAAGGTACATCTGTGTTTTCACATTACCACATAAAGGTTTAACAGGCCAAATTATTTCACAAGGGGTTTCCCATACCGTCTTTCTGGAGTCTATGCAGAAATAAAGCAACCGAAAGGATATGTAAATATAGCTAAAGGAGCAACTCCATTTCCCATGGAAATTAATGGTCATGTCACTTGAAGTATACTCGTGGTGGGATCACAAGCACACCGCAATTGCATTCAATGTACCAAGAACCTATTCTGCAATTATCAGGACATCAGCTATAATTAACCCGTGGGACGCAGTTTTAATGAGCTCTCAGCTGTCTTTAATTGGCGTCTCTCATGTCGTATCAAAAGAACAGCTGAGCTTCGGTACAGATTGGCACTGAGTTTTCCTTTCCCCCACCCACCTTTCCCAATCAGTATTTCATCTCCTCTCCCTTTCATTTAACTCTTCATTGTCAGTATTTCTCCTCCAAACTCCAAGCAAACATGATCAGAATATCCCTTTTCTTTCTCTGTATTATCAGTATTTCTCCTCTCTTCTGTCCACAGAACAGCTCAAGTCAAAACCATCAATTTTCAGTCCACAGTTTGGACTGTTCACATTAAAATAGGTCTGATCTGTTTTATAGCTTGTAGACAGAAGCTGGTCGGTAATAACCATTTAACACCACGAAACATAAATTTAAAATTTCAGATATAAACCTTTCCCGTCCTGGAAAGCAACTATATCCCCCAGCTTCTTCCCCCATGACCAACCATCTCCTGAAACCCATCTCCCCGGCCCCAAGTGTGAGCAGCTCATCGTCTTCTTGGTCGCTAGAATTGAGAAGTTTCATTCAGTTGGCTCTGTTACATACCCACCCCCACCCACCTCACCTTGCCCACCAAGCCAAGCCTCCCCCAAGGTTTCTCCCTGCTCTCACCTGAACACATGTCCTCCGAGCTCATCTTGTCCACAAACCCGACCTCCTGCTCCCTTGACCCCATTCCCACTAAACCAATCACCCAACTTCCCTTCTTGGCCCCCATGCAAGCTAACATTGTAAATCGTTCTTAGGTACTGTCCACCCCCTCTTCAAAACTGCCATCATCAACTCCCCTCTTCAAAAAAAAAATCTTACACCCCTTTGCAATGTTTCCTCTAAAAATAATTTGGGCTGCTTACGCGGCCCCTTTAACAGGCTGCGTGGCCCATTCAAAACCTGTGCACGAAGTTTTTGCATTTAAAAGCCAGTAAGCCTGCTGTGAGGGAGCTCCAGAGCGCTGTGCGGCCACGCAGCTTAAAGGAAACATTGCCCCTTTGTCCTTACAGACTACCCTCCAACTTCCCTTTTCTCTCCAAAGTCCAAGAACATGTCGTCACCTCCAAGGTTTGCATCCATCTTTGCTCAACTCCACGCTTGAATCTCACCAATCAGGTTTTGCACCCCACCACTGCACTGTAACAGTTAGAATCAAAGACACAAACAACATCCTGTGACTGTGGTGCACTATCACTCCTCATCCTTCAGAGCATTTCTGCAACCTTGACATGGTCAATCAGATCATCCTCCTCCATTGTCCAGCCGAGTGGGATTTCCCTTAGTTAGTTCCACTCTTACCTATTGTAATGTCTATAAGCTTGTAATGTTTGTAGCTCCACACTGTGGATGTGGACATATTGTGTATGCAACTACAGAGTTAATAAAAAACAGAACCAGGCATGTTCTGGAAGCTTCCGAGAGAGCTGCCTGCCATGTTAGAAGCTGTGTGTGCTGTGCTCTGTGAATATATCACATTTGGCAGCGAGATGGGATTTTTCGGATGATTTAAAAGCTTAAATTTTGTTGGTGAAGGATTCAGCCAGCTGACAGAGAGACTTTGGAAGCTTCGGTCTTTGGATAAAAGCTACAAAATCTGAGGTAAAATACAGCACATTGTGAACAGCTAGAAATTAAAAAATGGCAGCACCCGCAGGTGTAATGGGACATTTGGGTGAATATAGATATGACCTGGAAAGGTTTAAAGCGTGTGTGGATCGGCTACAAATGTATTTCACTGCAAATAACATAATTGAAGTTCCGGACAATGCAGTCCAGAATCAGGCAACATTGGAACGGAAGCGAGCTATCTTCTTATCGGAGGCGGGTCCGGCATTGTACAAAACCCTGGTAAATCTGCTTGTGCCTGCCGATCCAAAGGGCACAACGCTTAAAGAAATTTTAACGAAGCTGGAGCAGCATTATAACCGCAAACTGTTAAAAATTGCTCAAAGCTATCGTTTCAGGATTTGGAATCAAAAGGCTGATGAAGTATCAGTGATTACATCGTAGCATTAAAAAAGCTAAGTATTCACTGTAATTTTGGAAACTTTCAAAACCAAGCATTGCGGGACTGTTTTGTTTGTGGGGTGAAAAATGATGCCCTCAGAAGAAAGTTTTTGACGACGGATGACTTGACTTTTGAGATTGCTTGTCAGACAGCAAGGTCGATGGGCATGGCCGAACAATATTCCCAAGAATTTCATAATAATTACGGTCGTCAGTCAACAGAGGTAAATTGCCTGCAGGTTCAAAGTAAAAGGCGGTGGGGGCCGAAAGTCTCAGAAACTGGAAATTCTAACAGAGCGTCAAAGTCGTGCTATAGGTGCCTGGGACAACACATTTCTCAAAGTTGTCCATACGTGAAGGCAGAGTGTTTCTTCTGCAGAAAGACTGGGCATCTTACGAAAGACTGGGCATCTTGCGAAGACATGCCGACTGAAGGGTAAATCAGCGTTCAAACCTATGAGTCCAGCGTTCAAAGCTATGAGTAGAAATCCCAAGAGACTACATAGCATGGAAGAACAACTACAGGACGAGATGTTGTGAGAGTTACACGTCATCAGGAGCACGAGGTTAACGGACAGCGATTTGGAAAGTATCAAAATCCACATAGATGTTGAAGGATTCAAGATACCAATGGAAATCGACACGGGTGCATCCGTGAGTGTAGTACCGGAGTCACTATATCGCGACAAATTACATGATTTCCCATTGGAGAAATCCAAGATAGAGCTGCAAGGCTACTCGGGAGAGAAAATTCCTGTGGTAGGTCGTAGGACATTGGAACCGGTTCTGGGGGAGGTGGGACCAGTACAAACCGGACGGTCTGCACCTGGGCAGGACCAGAACCAATGTCCTAGGGGAAGTGTTTGCTAGTACTGTTGGGGAGGAGTTAAACTAATGTGCGGGGATGGGAACCTATGCAGGGAGACAGAGGGAAATAAAATGGAGTCAGAAGCAAAAGATGGAAAGGAGAATAGTAAAAGTGGAGGGCAGAGAAACCCAAGACAAAAAACAAAAAGGGCCACATTACAGCAAAATTCTAAAGGGGCAAAGTGTATTAAAAAGACAAGCCTGAAGGCTCTGTGCCTCAATGCGAGGAGTATTAAGAATATGGTGGATGAATTAACTGCACAGATAGCAGTTAACGGGTATGATTTAATTGGCATCACAGAGACATGGCTCCAGGGTGACCAAGGCTGGGAACTCAACATCCAAGGGTATTCAGCATTTAGGAAGGATAGACAGAAAGGAAGAGGAGGGGGTGGGTGGGTGGCGTTGCTGGTTAAAGAGGAAATTAATGCAATAGTAAGGAGGGACATTAGCCTGGATGATGTGGAATTGGTATGGGTGGAGCTGCGGAATTCCAAAGGGCAGAAAACG
The DNA here is from genome assembly GCF_044704955.1 of Pristiophorus japonicus. Classification (NCBI taxonomy): domain Eukaryota; kingdom Metazoa; phylum Chordata; class Chondrichthyes; family Pristiophoridae; genus Pristiophorus; species Pristiophorus japonicus. The sequence continues at coordinate 107,795,361 of NC_091984.1, read as the reverse complement.
CGAGTGGGAGTTGTGTTTAGACCACCAAACAGGAGTAATGAGGTTGGGGACAGCATCAAACAAGAAATAAGGGATGTGTGCAATAATGGTACAGCAATTATCATGGGCGACTTTAATCTACATATTGATTGGGCTAACCAAACTGATAGCAATGCGGTGGAGGAAGATTTCCTGGAGTGTATTAGGGATGGTTTCCTAGATCAATATGTCGAGGAACCAACTAGAGAGCTGGCCATCCTAGACTGGATGATGTGTAATGAGAAGGGACTAATTAGCAATCTAGTTGTGCGAGGCCCCTTGGGAAAGAGTGACCATAATATGGTAGAATTCTTTATTAAGATGGAGAGTGACACAGTTAATGCGGAAACTAGGGTCCTGAACTTGAGGAAAAGTAACTTCGACGGTATAAGGCGTGAATTGGCTAGAATAGACTGGCAAAGGATACTTAAAGGGTTGACGGTGGATAAGCAATGGTAAACATTTAAAGATCACATGGATGAACTTCAGCAATTGTACATCCCTGTCTGGAGTAAGAATAAAACGGGGAAGATGGCTCAACCATGGCTAACAAGGGAAATTAAGGATAGTGTTAAAGCCAAGGAAGGGGCATATAATTTGGCTAGAAAAAGCAACAAACCTGAGGACTGGGACACATTTAGAATTCAACAGAGGAAGACTAAGGGTTTAATTAAGAGGGGGAAAATCGAGTACGAAAGGAAGCTTGCAGGGAACATAAAAACTGACTGCAAAAGCTTCTACAAATATGTGAAGAGAAAAAGATTAGTGAAGCCAAACATAGGTCCTTTGCAGTCAGATTCAGGTGAATTTGTAACAGGGAACAAAGAAATGGCAGACCAATTGAACAAATACTTCGGTTCTGTCTTCACGAAGGAAGACACAAATAACTTTCCGAATGTACTAGCGGACTGTAGGTCCAGTGAGAAGGAGGAACTAAAGAATATCCTTATCAGGTGGGAAATTGATGGGATTGAAGGCCGATAAATCCCCGGGGCCTGATAGTCTGCATCCCAGAGTACTTAAGGAAGTGGTCATAGAAATAGTGGATGCATTGGTGATCATTTTCCAACAGTCCATTGATTCTGGATCAGTTCCTATGGACTGGAGGGTAGCTAATGTAACACCACTTTTTAAAAAAAGGAGGGAGAGAAAACAGGTAATTATAGACCGGTTAGCCTGATATCAGTAGTGGGGAAAATGTTGGAATCATTCATTAAGGGTGAAATAGCAGCACATTTGGAAAGCAGTGACAGGATTGGTCCAAGTCAGCATGGATTTATGAAAGGGAAATCATGCTTGACGAATCTTTTGGAATTTTTTGAGGATGTAACTAGCAGAGTGGACAAGGGAGAACCAGTGGATGTGGTGTATTTGGACTTTCAAAAGGTCCCGCACAAGAGATGGGTGTGCAAAATCAAAGCACATGGTATGGGGGGTAATGTACTGACGTAGATAGAGAACTGGTTGGCAGACAGGAAGCAGAGAATCGGGATAAACGGGTCCTTTTCAGAATGGCAGGCAGTGACTAGTGGAGTGCCGCAGGGCTCAGTGCTGGGACCTCAGCTCTTTACAATATACAGTAACGATTTAGATGAAGGAATTGAGTGTAATATCTCCAAGTTTGCGGATGACACTAAACGAGGTGGCGGTGTGAGTTGCAAGGAGGATGCTAAGAGGCTGCAGGGTGACTTGGACAGGTGAGTGGGCAGATGCAGTATAATGTGGATAAATGTGAGGTTATCCATTATGGGGGCAAAAACACAAAGGCAGAATATTATCTGGATGGCGGCAGATTAGGAAAAGGGGAGGTGCTACGAGACCTGGGTGTCATGATTCATCAGTCACTGAAAGTGGGCATGCAGGTACAGCAGGCGGTGAAGGCGGCAAATGGTATGTTGGCCTTCATAGCTAGGGGATTTGAGTATAGGAGCAGGGAGGTCTTACTGCAGTTGTACAGGGCCTTAGTGAGGCCTCACCTGGAATATTGTGTTCAGTTTTGGTCTCCTAATCTGAGGAAGGACGTTCTTGCTATTGAGGGAGTGCAGCGAAGGTTCACCAGACTGATTCCAGGGACGGCTGGGCTGTCATATGAGGAGAGACTGGATCAACTGGGCCTTTATTCACTGGAGTTTAGAAGGATGAGAGGGGATCTCATAGAAACATATAAGATTCTGACGGGACTTGACAGATTAGATGCGGGAAGAATGTTCCCGATGTTGGGGAAGTCCAGAACCAGGGGACATAGTCTTAGGATAAGGGGTAGGCCATTTAGGACTGAGATGAGGTGAAACTTCTTCACTCAGAGAGTTGTTAACCTGTGGAGTTCCCTGCTGCAGAGAGTTGTTGATGCCAGTTCATTGGATATATTCAAGAGGGAGTTAGATATGACTCTTACAGCTAAGGGAATCAAGGGGTACGGAGAGAAAGCAGGAAAGGGGTACTGAGGGAATGATCAGCCATGATCTTATTGAATGGCGGTGCAGGCTCGAAGTGCCGAATGGCCTACTCCTGCACCTATTTTCTATGTTTCTATACCGGTGAAATATAAGGATCAATTTCAGAACTTGCCTCTAATAGTAGTGAAAGGAGACAAACCTGCCTTACTAGGAAGAAATTGGTTGAGATAATTGAAGCTGGATTGGAGTGAGATTTTCCGTGTGGAAGCGAGATTTTCATCAACGGATCAGGTTATCAAGAAGTTGCCGAAGGTGTTCTGCGAAACGGGCATAGAAACATAGAAAATAGGTGCAGGAGTAGGCCATTTGGCCCTTCCAGCCTGCACCGCCATTCAATGAGTTCATGGCTGAACATGCAACTTCAGTACCCCATTCCTGCTTTCTCGCCATACCCCTTGATCCCCCTAGAAGTAAGGACTTCATCTAACTCCTTTTTGAATATATTTAGTGAATTGGCCTCAACAACTTTCTGTGGTAGAGAATTCCACAGGTTCACCACTCTCTGGGTGAAAAAGTTTCTCCTCATCTCGGTCCTAAATGGCTTACCCCTTATCCTTAGACTGTGTTCCCTGGTTCTGGACTTTCCCAACATTGGGAACATTCTTCCTGCATCTAACCTGTCGAACCCTGTCAGAATTTTAAACGTTTCTATGAGGTCCCCTCTCATTCTTCTGAACTCCAGTGAATACAAGCCCAGTTGATCCAGTCTTTCTTGATAGGTCAGTCCCGCCATCCCGGGAATCAGTCCGGTGAACCTTCGCTGCACTCCCTCAATAGCAAGAATGTCCGTCCTCAGGTTAGGAGACCAAAACTGTACACAATACGCCAGGTGTGGCCCCACCAAGGCCCTGTACAACTGTAGCAACACCTCCCTGCCCCTGTACTTAAATCCCCTGGCTATGAAGGCCAACATGCCATTTGCTTTCTTAACCGCCTGATGTACCTGCATGCCAACCTTCAATGACTGATGTACCATGACACCCAGGTCTCGTTGCACCTGCCCTTTTCCGAATCTGTCACCATTCAGATAATAGTCTGTCTCTCTGTTTTTACCACCAAAGTGGATAACCTTACATTTATCCACATTATACTTCATCTGCCATGCATTTGCCCACTCACCTAACCTATCCAAGTCACTCTGCAGCCTCATAGCTTCCTCCTCGCAGCTCACACTGCCACCCAACTTCGTGTCATCCGCAAATTTGGAGATACTACATTTAATCCCCTCGTCTAAATCATTAATGTACAGTGTAAACAGCTGGGGCCCCAGCACAGAAACTTGCGGTACCCCACTAGTCACTGCCTGCCATTCTGAAAAGTCCCCATTTACTCCTACACTTGGCTTCCTGTCTGACAACCAGTTCTCAATCCATGTCAGCACACTACCCCCAATCCCATATGCTTTAACTTTGCACATTAATCTCTTGTGTGGGACCTTGTCAAAAGCCTTCTGAAAGTCCAAATATACCACATCAACTGGTTCTCCCTTGTCCACTCTACTGGAAACATCCTCAAAAAATTCCAGAAGATTTGTCAAGCATGATTTCCCTTTCACAAATCCATGCTGACTTGGACCTATCATGTCACCTCTTTCCAAATGCACTGCTATGACATCCTTAATAATTGATTCCATCATTTTACCCACTACCGATGTCAGGCTGACCGGCCTATAATTCCCTGTTTTCTCTCTCCATCCAATTTTTTTTTTTTTTTTTTTTTTTTTTTTAAAAAAGTGGGGTTATATTGGCTACCCTCCACTCCATAGGAACTGATCCAGAGTCAATGGAATGTTGGAAAATGACTGTCAATGCATCCACTATTTCCAAGGCCACCTCCTTAAGTACTCTGGGATGCAGTCCATCAGGCCCTGGGGATTTATCGGCCTTCAATTCCATCAATTTCCCCACTAATAAGGATTTCCCTCAGTTCCTCCTCCTTACTAGACCCTCTGACCCCTTTTTTCTCAGGAAGGTTGTTTGTGTCCTCCTTAGTGAATACCGAACCAAAGTACTTGTTCAATTGGTCCGCCATTTCTTTGTTCCCCGTTATGACTTCCCCTGATTCTGACTGCAGGGGACCTACGTTTGTCTTTACTAACCTTTTTCTCTTTACTAACCTTTTTCTCTTTACATATCTATGGAAACTTTTGCAATCCGTCTTAATGATCCCTGCAAGCTTCTTCTCGTACTCCATTTTCCCTGCCCTAATCAAACCCTTTGTCCTCCTCTGCTGAGTTCTAAATTTCTCCCAGTCCCCGGGTTCGCTGCTATTTCTGGCCAATTTGTATGCCACTTCCTTGGCTTTAATACTATCCCCGATTTCCCTTGATAGCCACGGTTGAGCCACCTTCCCTTTTTTATTTTTACGCCAGACAGGAATGTACAATTGTTGTAGTTCATCCATGCGGTCTCTAAATGTCTGCCATTGCCCATCCACAGTCAACCCCTTAAGTATCATTCGCCAATCTATCCTAGCCAATTCACGCCTCATACCTTCAAAGTTACCCTTCTTTAAGTTCTGGACCATGGTCTCTGAATTAACTGTTTCATTCTCCATCCTAATGCAGAATTCCACCATATTATGGTCACTCTTCCCCAAAGGGCCTCGCACAACGAGATTGCCCCCCTAGTTGGTTCCTTGACATATTGGTCTCGAAAACCATATCCCTTATGCACTCCAGGAAATCCTCCTCCACCGTATTGCTTCCAGTTTGGTTAGCCCAATCTATGTGCATATTAAAGTCACCCATTATAACTGCTGCACCTTTATTGCATGCACCCCTAATTTCCTGTTTGATGCCCTCCCCAACATCACTACTACTGTTTGGAGGTCTGTACACAACTCCCACTAACGTTTTTTGCCCTTTGGTGTTCTGCAGCTCTACCCATATAGATTCCACATCATCCAAGCTAATGTCCTTCCTAACTATTGCATTAATCTCCTCCTTAACCAGCAATGCTACCCCACCTCCTTTTCTTCTAACCTTCCTGAATGTTGAATACCCCCGGATGTTAAGTTCCCAGTCCTGATCATCCTGGAGCCACATCTCTGTAATCCCAATCACATCATATTTGTTAACATCTATTTGCACAGTTAATTCATCCACCTTATTACGGATACTCCTTGCATTAAGACACAAAACCTTCAGGCTTGTTTTTTTAACACCCTTCGTCCTTTTTGTTCTTTGCCTTGGGTTTCTCTGCCCTCCACTTTTCCTCATCTCCTTTGTCTTTTGCTTTTGTCTCCTTTTTGTTTCCCTCTGTCTCCCTGAATTGGTTCCCATCCCCCATATTAGTTTAACTCCTCCCCAACAGCACTAGCAAACACTCCCCCTCGGACATTGGTTCCGGTCCTGCCCAGGTGCAGACCGTCCGGTTTGTACTGGTCCCGCCTCCCCCAGAACCGGTTCCAATGCCCCAGGAATTTGAATCCCTCCCTGCTGCACCACTGCTCAAGCCAAGTATTCATCTGCGCTATCCTGCGATTCCTACTCTGACTAGCATGTGGCACTGGTAGCAATCCCGAGATTACTACTTTTGAGGTCCTACTTTTTAATTTAGCTCCTAGCTCCTTAAATTCGTTTCGTAGGACCTCATCCCTTTTTTTAAACCTATGTCGTTGGTACCAATGTGCACCACGACAACTGGCTGTTCTCCCTCCCTTTTTAGAATGTCCTGCACCCGCTCCGAGACATCCTTGACCCTTGCACCAGGGAGGCAACATACCATCCTGGAGTCTCGGTTGCGGCTGCAGAAACGCCTATCTATTCCCCTTACAATTGAATCCCCTATCACTATCGCTCTCCCATTCTTTTTCCTGCCCTCCTGTGCAACAGAGACAGCCACGGTGCCATGAACTTGGCTGCTGCTGCCCTCCCCTGATGAGTCATCCCCCCCAACAGTACCCAAAGCAGTGTATCTGTTTTGCAGGGGGATGACCACAAGGGGACCCCTGCACTACCTTCCTTGCACTGCTCTTCCTGCTGGTCTTCCATTCCCTATCTGGCTGTGGACCCTTTCCCTGCGGTACGACCAACTCGCTACACGTGCTACTCACGTCATTCTCATCGGGCAGTCCGATCCAAGGCTTCAAGCTGAGTGTCAGGGCACAGAAGGACGCTAGATCGGTTCACTACAAGCCACGTTCCGTACCATATGCACTCAAGGAGAAAGTTGAGCAAGAGCTCAAAAGACTAGAGACTGAGAACATTATTTGTCAGATAAATCGATGTAATTGGGCTACACCCATTGTTGTTGTACCCAAGTCTGATGGTAAGGTAAGCTTGTGTGGTGATTATGTCACCGTAAACCAGGTTCCAGAGGGTAATGTCCCCAATACATTGCCGAATATAGAAGATTTGTTCACAACACTGACAGGTGGTCAGATCTTCTCAAAACTGGATCTTACGAATGTCTACTTACAGCTTGAACTAGATGAGGAGTCCAAGTCATGTTCGACTATATATACTCATCTAGGCCTGTATCAATTTAATAGGCTACCGTTTGGAGTGTCTTCTGCCCCTGCCATATTCCAAGGGCTAATGAACCAGATTTTGCAAGGTATTGAAGGGGTAGTATGTTATTTGGATGACATATTAATTTCAGCACCAAATAGGCAAATTCATAACAAGATATTGAATGAAGTCCTCAAATGGCTCGAGAAGCACAGAGTACGAGTGTCTGCTCATAAGTGTGAGTTATTTAAAAACTCAGTGGAGTACTTAGGGTACAGAGTAGACAAAGATGGGTTACATCCAACCATGGAAAAATTGGATGCAATTAGAAATGCACCCACACCCAGGAATGTCACTGAACTTCATTCATTTTTGGGTCTTTTGAACTATTATGGGAAGTTCCTACCAAATTTGGCTACAGTATTACATCCACTGAATGAACTCTTGAAAAAAAAAAACAGGTCCATTGGAAGTGGTCAAAAGAATGCAATACAGCATTCAAGGAGTGTAAAAGCAAATTAGTTGAGAGCACCACGTTAGTTCATTATGACATATCTAAGGAGATTAAGCTAGCATGTGATGCCTCTCCGTATGGAGTTAGGGCAGTGATCTCTCATGTATCACGTAGTGGGGAGGAGACACCAATTGCTTTTGCTTCATTCACTCTCCGTGCCAGTGAGCGTAATTATGCGCAAATTGAAAGGGAAGCTTTGGCATTAATTTTTGGAGTCAAGAAGTTTCACAAATGCTTGTATGGTCGCAAGTTTACCATCGTACGGACCATAAGCCCCTAACAGCAATCCTCCATCCAAAGTCCCCAGTTCCAATATTAGCTGCAGCCCGAATGCAGAGATGGGCTTTGATTTTGTCAGCAGATACATATGATATTGAATACAGACGATCAGCTGATCACAGTAATGCTGGTGCAATGTCTAGATTGCCTTCCCCATCACTAGTTACACCTGATAGGGAAGAAGTGTTTTATTTTTCATACACTGATGAACGTGACCCAGTGATGTCAAAGGTGTATGAGTATATTGCAAATGGATGGCTAAACCAGGTAACAGACAAAGATATTCATCCATTCTTCATTCATAGGAATGAATTATCAGTCGATAAAGATTGTATCATGTGGGGTGCAAGAGTGGTTATACCAAATAAATTTAGGTCCAAATTATTGAGACCTCCATGACCAGCACCTGGGAATGTGCTTGACCAAGAGTTTTGCACGCAGTTATTTATGGTGGCCAGGTCTTGATAAAGATATAGAGTACATCGTGAGTCAGTGTACGACATGTCAATCAGTGAGCAAGCAACCACCATCAGTACCATTGCAGCCATGGAAATGGCCTCCCAGGATGTGGAAAAGGCTACATATTGATTTTGACGAATTAGAAGGATAACAATTGTTCATTGTGATTGATAGCTATTCGAAGTGGGTTGAGGTGTTCCCAATGTGGAAAATAACAAGTAAAACATTGGACATTTTACGAAGACTATTTTCTTCATTTGGCCTCCCTGAGGAAATTGTTTCGCATAATGGACCACAATTTCGTTCAGAAGAATTTGCACAATTCACGAGCAAAAATGGTGTGAAACATACCAAGGTTCCATCATACCATCCTGCCTCGAATGGTGCAGCAGAGCACACTGTAAAATGTGCCTTCATAAAACAAATGTTAGATCCAAATCCAATGAAACGACAGTTGACATTGGATCACAAATTGGCTAATTTTTTGATCACGTATCGTAATACTCCTCATACAACTACTGGTAGAAGACCAGCAGAGTTGTTTCTCAAACGACAGCCACGAACCAGATTCTCGTTGTTAAAACCAAATTTGGCACAATCCGTAGAAGTGACACAATTAAGACAAAAAGAGAATCATGATAGAGGTAGAGTAAAAGAGAGAAGTGTGAAATTAAACCAGAAGGTGAGAGTGAAGAACTATCACCATAAATGGTTAAAGTGGTTACTAGGAAGAGTGGTGAAGATATGTGGTCCTCGCACATATTTGGTAAAGATGTTTGATAATGGACAGGTTAGGTTTGTTCATATTTTACCTTCAGACATGTATGGAGTTGAAGGTGGGAATGATTCAATTATTTCTGACTCATCAGATAGTTTTGATATACCAGTAACAAATCCTCAATCCAATGTACCGGAAACAAATCCAGGAGAGAATCAGAATGAACATCTGAGTCCGAGTCAGGAAAACAAAGAGCCTGAAGTTAGAGAGTGTGAGTTCAAATGAAAATCAAGGAAATTCCATGTAGAAAATCGTTCCTCAGGATGAGCCTCGAATGAGTTTAGATTGGACATCATGTTTGGAAGGTTCTGTTCGAGAGCGAAGGTATTCTCTTCGAAACAGAAAACCAGTGGCAAAGTTAAATTTGTAAATATGGAACAAAAATAAGTCTATGAGCCCAAGTTTCCACATGATTTGCGCCTGATTTTTAGGAGCAACTAGTGGAGAACGGACTATCTTAGAAATCGCAATTCTCCACATTTTTTTTTCTGCAGTTCTAGTGAGGTAGAACAGTTCTACTTTAGAACAGAATTTTTTCTTCAAAAAGGGGGCGTGTCCGGCCACTGACGCCTGATTTCAAAGTTTCCAGTGAAAACGTACTCCAAACTAAAGTAGAATGGAGCAAGTGAAGATTTTTGTCGAACTGAAAAAACCTGTTCTACACATTAAAAAAATCAGGCGCAGGTTACAAATTAGGCGTCCAGAACGAGGTGGTGGGGGGGCGAGGGGAAGTCATTAAATTCTACAATCAATCCTTATTTATACTTCTACAAATATTATACAAATAAATCCAACCTGAATAAACAGTTATAAGCAAAGAAAAGATTAAATAAACCATCTTCCTACCTGTGTGAAAGTGCTTCAGCCATCGTTTGAAGGAAACCGCCGTTTGTTGCCGCGCAGGGGAGGGAGAGGAAGGAGACAGCGGCTTGTTGCCGCGCAGGGGAGGGAGGGGAAGGAGACAGCGGCTTGTTGCCGTGCAGGGAGGGGAGGGAGGGGAAGGAGACAGCGGCTTGTTGCCACGCAGGGAAGGGAGGGGAAGGAGACAGCGGCTTGTTGCCGCGCAGGGGAGGGAGGGGAAGGAGACAGCGGCTTGTTGCCGCGCAGGGGAGGGAGGGGAAGGAGACAGCGGCTTGTTGCCGCGCAGGGGAGGGAGGGGAAGGAGACAGCGGCTTGTTGCCGCGCAGGGGAGGGAGGGGAAGGAGACAGCGGCTTGTTGCCGCGCAGGGGAGGGAGGGGAAGGAGACAGCGGCTTGTTGCCGCGCAGGGGAGGGAGGGGAAGGAGACAGCGGCTTGTTGCCGCGCAGGGGAGGGAGGGGAAGGAGACAGCGGCTTGTTGCCGCGCAGGGGAGGGAGGGGAAGGAGACAGCGGCTTGTTGCCGCGCAGGGGAGGGAGGGGAAGGAGACAGCGGCTTGTTGCCGCGCAGGGGAGGGAGGGGATGGAGACAGCGGCTTGTTGCCGCGCAGGGGAGGGAGGGGAAGGAGACAGCGGCTTGTTGCCGCGCAGGGGAGGGAGGGGAAGGAGACAGCGGCTTGTTGCCGCGCAGGGGAGGGAGGGGAAGGAGACAGCGGCTTGTTGCCGCGCAGGGGAGGGAGGGGAAGGAGACAGCCGTTTGTTGCCGTGGAGGGGAGGGAGGGGAAGGAGACAGTGAGAAGGGAAGCCTCAGTGCTGATGGCAATGTGGTTTTATTAAAAAATGTTCAAAAATTAAACAGCTGCAAAGAACTATAAAAATGGCCGAGTGCCAATGTTTTTTTCACACTGAGCATGCGCGAACGCTCCAACGCGCACGCGCAGCGTTGCCGGCAGGAAAAAAAACTAATTTAAATAGTACCCGCCCCCTCCCACTTACAAAATCGGCGCGAGTGTAGGCTCCGCCCCCCCTGGGCGCCGCGCCAAACAGACAAGGAGCTGCAGAGCGCTCGAGAATAGCGTGTTTTTTTTTCTGGCGCTGTTTTAGGCGCGAAAAACGGCGCCCAGCTCGGAGGGGCGCCCGTTTTTTATCCTGTGGAAACTTGGGCCCTATATCCTGTGTTATGTATAAAAATGAAAGTTATGTATGATGTTTGTTCTAATAACTTCTTCATTAAGGAGGGAGTAATGTCTGTAAGCTTGTAATATTTGTAGCTCCACACTGTGGATGTGGTCGTATTGTGGACTGCAACTACAGAGTTAATAATAAACTGAACCAGACATGTTCCGGAAGCTTCCAAGAGAGCTGCCTGCCATGTTAGAAGCTGGGTGTATTGTGCTCTGTGAATATATCACACCTATCCAATCGTAGCCATAGTATCTCCAGCAATGACTTCTTTTCCTACCACTTTACTATTGCTTCTGTACTCCCCAAGGACCCATCCTCAGTCTGTCCCAATTCCTTACCTACATGCTACTCCTTGGTAACATCCAAAATCATGTCGTCAGATTCCACACACAGACTGATAACTTCCAGCTCTGCCTCTCCACCACCTCTCTCAACCCCCCACTGTCTGTGTTGTTGGACTGCTTGCTCAACATCCAGTCACAGAAGAACTGCAAGTTGCTCCAATTAATCACTGGAAGAACCAAATTCTCCATACCCTTGCCATCGATTCCATCCCACAACCTCTCTCACGTTGAACCAGACTGTTCACAACCTCGGCATCATATTTTAACACCGAGCTAAGTCTCGGATACCATAGCCTCTTCACAAAAAAAAAACTGCTTACTTCCACCTCCAATGACACCCACTTCTACCCATCTGCCATCAAAAACATTCATCCATGCTTTGGTCACCTTTACACTCAACTATTCCAATCCTCTCCTGGTCGGTCTCCCATTCTCCACCTTCCATAAACCTCAGCACATACCAAGCTGTTACCTGTATCCCATCCCACATCATATTGTGCTCACCCATCAGCCTGTACTCACTGACCTTCATTGGTCCCCGACACCTCAAATTTAAAATTCTCATCCTGGTGTTGAAATCCTTTCATGGTCTCAACCCATCCTATCTCTGCAATATCCTCCAGCTCTACAACCCACCAAGAACTCAGCGCTCCTCCAACTCTGGTCTCTTGTGCAACCCCACTCCCTTCGCCCCCGAGATGGGGATCGGACAGAAAGTGATTCCAACATGATGATTAGAATTTTAAACAAGGTGTTTGGAGGGAGGAGGGGGGAGGGGGTGGAATCAGGAGCAAATCAGTGAGGACAGGAGTGATTGGTGAGCTAAATATGGTGTGGGACAAGAGAGGCAAGAGAGTTTGAGGAGCTGAAGTACAGTCTGTGGATGCTTGAACAAAGATAATACTGACTCTCCAAGGTGCAAAATCCATCTCCCTGACAGGAGAAAGGGGGAAAGTAACCCACCGGGCGCTAAGACCAAGCAAACAGCTAGTTCCCCATCACAGTAACACACCCCCCACCACCCCCATCGCAGTAACACAAACACACCACCTCCCCAACCACCCCCATTGCAGTAACACCCCCCTCCCCAACCACTCCCATCGCAGTAACACCCCCCTCCCCAACCACCCCCATCGCAGTAACAACCCCCTCCCACCACCCCCTTACAGTAACACCCCTCCCACTCCCACCACCCCGTTACAGTAATACCCCTCCCACTCCCACCACCTCCATTACAGTAACACCCCTCCCACGCCCACACCCCATTACAGTAACATCCCTCACACTACCACCATTACAGTAACACCCCTCCCACCACCCCATTACACTAACACCCCATCCACCAGCCCCATTACATTAACACCCCTCCCACTACCCCATTTGAAAAGAAGGACCTCAAAAGCAGTAATCTCAGGATTGCTACCAGTGCCACGAGCTAGTCAGATAGCCCAGATGAATACGTGGCTTGAGCAGTGGTGCAGCAGGGAGGGATTCAAATTCCTGAGGCATTGGAACCAGTTCTGGGGGAGGTGGGACCAGTACAAACCAGACGGTCTGCACCTAGGCAGGACCGGAACCAATGTCCTAGGGGGAGTGTTTGCCAGTGCTGTTGGGGAAGAGTTAAACTAATATGGCAAGGGGATGGGAACCAATGCAGGTAGACAGAGGGAAACAAAATGGAGACAGAAGCAAAAGACAGAAAGGAGATGAGTAAAAGTGGAGGGCAGAGAAACCCAAGGCAAAAAACAAAAAGGGCCACTGTACAGCAAAATTCTAAAGGGTCAAAGTGTAATAAAAAGGCGAGCCTGAAAGCTCGGTGCCTCAATGCGAGGAGTATTCGGAACCCAGGAGAGGGCTCTGAGATAGTTAGAGTGGGTGAGAGCTCAGATGAACAGGACCCCAAGAAAGAATGCAAAAGGCAGGAGACAACAGAGCAAAGTAGCACTGGGATAAGTGTAAACCACAAGGTGATAGGAAGGGACAATATGTATGAATATAAAAGGGGCTGCAGGAGGGGTCAAATCTAAAAATCATGGTTTAAAAACTAGTATTAAAACACTCTACCTAAACGCACGCAGCATTCGAAATAAAGTAAATGAGTTGCCGGCACAAATCATTACAAATGGGTATGATTTGGTAGCCATTACAGAAACGTGGTTGCAGGCTGGCCGAGACTGAGAATTACACATACAGGGGTATCTGACGATTCATAAGGATAGACAAGAAGGGAAAGGAGGTGGGGTAGCTCTGTTAATAAAGGATGATATCAGGGCAGTTGTAAGAGATGATATTAGCTCTAATGAACAAAATGTTGAATCATTGTGGGTGGAGATTAGATATATTAAGGGGAAAGAGTCACTGGTGGGCGTAGTTTATAGGCCCCCAAATAATAACTTCACGGTGGGGCGGACAATAATCAAGGGAATAATGGAGGCATGTGAAAAAGGAACGGCAGTAATCATGGGGGATTTTAACCGACATATCGATTGGTCAAATCAAATCGCACGGGGTAGCCTGGAGGAGGAATTCATAGAATGCATACGGGATTGTTTCTTAGAACAATATGTTACAGAACCTACAAGGGAGCAAGCTATCTTAGATCTGGTCCTGTGTAATGAGACAGGAATAATAAACGATCTCCAAGTAAAAGATCCTCTCTGAATGAGTGATCACAGTATGGTTGAATTTGTAATTCAGATTGAGGGTGAGGAAGTAGTGTCTCAAACGAGCGTACTATGCTTAAACAAAGGGGACTACAGTGGGATGAGGGCAGAGTTGGCTAAAGTAGACTGGGAACACAGACTAAACAGTGGCACAATTGAGGCACAGTGGAGGACTTTTAAGGAGCTCTTTCATAGTGCTCAACAAAAATATATTCAAGTGAAAAAGAAGGGCGGTAAGAGAAGGGATAACCAGCCGTGGATAATCAAGGAAATAGAGAGTATCAAATTAAAAACCAATGCGTATAAGATGGCCAAGGTTAGTGAGAAAATAGAAGATTGGGAAAATTTTAAACGACAGCAAAGAATGACTAAGAAAGCAATAAAGAAAGGAAAGATAGATTACAAAAGTAAACTTGCACAAAACATTAAAACAGATAGTAAAAGCTTTTACCAATATATAAAACGGAAAAGAGTGACTAAAGTAAATGTTGGTCCGTTAGAAGATGAGAAGGGGGATTTAATAATGGAAAAGGTGTAAATGGCTGAGACCTTAAACAATTATTTTGCTTCGGTCTTCACAGTGGAAGACACAAAAACCATGCCAAAAATTGCTGGTCACGGGAATGTGGGAAGGGAGGACCTTGAGATAATCACTATCACTAGCGGGGTAGTGAGGGACAGGCTAATGGGACTCAAGGTAGACAAGTCCCCTGGTCCGGATGAAATGCATCCCAGGGTATTAAAAGAGATGGCGGAAGTTATAGCAGATGCATTAGTTATCATCTGCCAAAATTCTCTTGACTCTGGGGAGGTACCAGTGGATTGGAAAGCAGCTAATGTAACTCCTCTGTTTAAAAAGGGGGGGCAGACAAAAGGCAGGTAACTATAGGCCAGTTAGTTTAACATCTGTAGTGGGGAAAATGCTTGAAGCTATCATTAAGGAAGAAATAGCGGGACATCTAGATAGGAATAGTGCAATCAAGCAGACGCAACATGGATTCATGAAGGGGAAATCATGTTTAACTAATTTACTGGAATTCTTTGAGGATATAACGAGCATGGTGGATAGAGGTGTACCGATGGATGCGGTGTATTTAGATTTCCAAAAGACATTCGATAAGGTGCCACACAAAAGGTTACTGCAGAAGATAAAGGTACGTGGAGTCAGAGGAAATGTATTAGCATGGATCGAGAATTAGCTGGCTAACAGAAAGCAGAGAGTCGGAATAAATGGGTCCTTTTCGGGTTGGAAATCGGTGGTTAGCGGTGTGCCACAGGAATCGGTGCTGGGACCACAACTGTTTACAATATACATAGATGACCTGGAAGAGGGGACAGAGTGTAGTGTAACAAAATTTGCAAGATGACACAAAGATTAGTGGGAAAGCAGGTTGTGTAGAGGACACAGAGGCTGAAAAGAGATTTAGATAGGTTAAGCGAATGGGCAAAGGTTTGGCAGATGGAATACAATGTCGGAAAATGTGAGGTCATCCACCTTGAAAAAAAAAAACAGTAAAAGGGAATATTATTTGAATGGGGAGAAATTGCAACATGCTGCGGTGCAGAGGGACCTGGGGGTCCTTGTGCATGAAACTCTTTTTGGGAGTAAACAAAAAACATTAAACTGTGCCCCCCCCGATCTGGGGGAAACACCAACCATTTACAAGGCTTTTTTTTTTCCTTTTCCTTTTTTTTTCCCCCAAGTGCCCCCTATAAAAGGGGAGGGGGACACTAAAAGCACCGGCAATTAAAACAAATTAACTTAAAAACATAAAATCAAATTAAAATTTGGTTGCCGGGCGTGATGATGCACTCCAGTCCCTCCGGTGCCCACCTCTCGCGGAAGGCCGCGAGCGTACCGGTGGACACCGCGTGCTCCATCTCCAAGGACACCCTGGACCGGATGTATGCGCGGAAGAGAGGCAGGCAGTCTGGCTGAACGACCCCCTTGACCGCCCGCTGCCTGGACCGGCTGATGGCCCCCCAAAAAGTTAGTTTGCAGGTGCAGCAGGTAATCAGGAAGGCAAATGGAATGTTGGCCTTCATTGCAAGAGGGATGGAGTACAAAAGCAGGGAGGTCCTGCTGCAACTGTACAGGGTATTGGTGAGGCCGCATCTGGAGTACTGCGTGCAGTTTTGGTCACCTTACTTCAGGATGGATATACTAGCCTTGGATGGGGTACAGAGACGATTCATTAGGTTGATTCCGGAGATGAGGGGGTTACCTTATGATGATAGATGGAGTAGACTGGGTCTTTACTCGTTGGAGTTCAGAAGGATGAGGGGTGATCTTATAGAAACATTTAAAATAATGAAAGGGATAGACAAGATAGAGGCAGAGAGGTTGTTTCCACTGGTCGGGGAGACTAGAACTAGGGGGCACAGCCTCAAAATACGGGGGAGACAATTTAAAACCAAGTTGAGAAGGAATTTCTTCTCCCAGAGGGTTGTGAATCTGTGGAATTCTCTGCCCAAGGAAGCAGTTGAGGCTAGCTCATTGAATGTATTCAAATCACAGATAAATAGATTTTTAACCAATAAGGGAATTAAGGGCTATGGGGAGCAGGCGGTTAAGTGGAGCTGAGTCCACAGCCAGATCAGCCATGATCTTGTTGAATGGCGGAGCAGGCTCGAGGGGCTAGATGGCCTACTCCTGTTCCTAATTCTTATGTTCATTACAGTAACACCCCTCCCATTCACACCACCCCTCCCCATTACACTCACAGCCGCACGCCAGCTTTAACCGTTAGTGTGTTTCGAAGAAATCTAAAATTGCCCTTTTTGTTTAAAATCAAGTGAACGGGGACAGGAAATGTAAAAGATATCACCGCATCATAACACTGGGAGAAGAAGCGGCCTTTAGAGACAGGGTGACACTAACCGAAACTCGGGTAAGAAGGAAGAAAAAGAAAACATAAACAAAGGCGAGAACGGCTGGGGGGGGGGGGGGGCGGGGGGTGGTCTGAAGCAAACGGCCAAGCAGCCCGGAGCCCACGCACCGCCCGGGGGTGGGGGGGGGGGGAAACCACCCCCCTCGCTCACTCACAGTTCACTCGATCGCTCCGACCGCCCGCCTCGCTGGTTCGAATCTCCCAGACCCAGCCTTATTGGCTCATTGGTTCATCCCGCTCCGATGACGCGCCGCATCTCGCGGACACGCTGCCTACCACAGTTGGCGGACTGTCCCAAGCAGATTGCTGTCGGCAACTCCCCGCCCCTCTCCGGCGCAGACGTGCAAAGTGTGTTTTTATCCTGCAGACTCATCTCTGAAAGGAAATGCCTTTTCGATTCGAGTTTTTGCACATTATGACCAGGAAGTGTGGGAAGTAGGTGGGCAAACAAAGTCCAGAAGTATTTCAGAAATTGAAAAGTAGTTGTGAAAATACAGTAAGTACAACAAATTAAAATGACACAAATGTTAGAGCTAAGCAAACATTCAAATAATCAAAATGTATTTCAATTTTTAAAAAACGTGAAATAATTTGAACAGTAAAAACTGGTTTAAAAACTTAAATTTTACTGAAAAATTGGGACACAAAAATTCGAAGTTGAAATAATACATAAATAATATTAACCGTATAATATAAATCTACAATATATTAAAACATCAGTTCCTTTCTACAAAATCTTATTTTGTGTTGTCATTTTTATCACACGTGTGTCAACTTTTCCATGATAAATTCCTATGCCAACATTTAAACGGAAAACTACGTAGGGATATTTGTTCCTGAAATTGCACACTCCAGCCACTGATGGCTCTGTAAGGCCTGCTTCATCCGATGACGACCTCATGACTGCAATACATTTGGAAATCCATCAGTTCGAAACATAGAAACTAGGTGCAGGAGTCGGCCATTCGGCCCTTCTAGCCTGCACCACCATTCAATGAGTTCATGGCTGAACATGCAAATTCAGTACCCCATTCCTGCTTTCTCGCCATACCCCTTGATCCCCCTAGTAGTAAGGACTTCATCTAACTCCTTTTTGAATATATTTAGTGAATTGGCCTCAACTACTTTCTGTGGTAGAGAATTCCACAGGTTCACCACTCTCTAGGTGAAGAAGTTTCTCCTCATCTCGGTCCTAAATGGCTTACCCCTTATCCTTAGACTGTGACCCCTGGTTCTGGACTTCCCCAAAATTGGGAACATTCTTCCTGCATCCAACCTGTCTAAACCCGTCAGAATTTTAAACGTTTCAATGAGGTCCCCTCTCATTCTTCTGAACTCCAGTGAATACAAGCCCAGTTGATCCAGTCTTTCTTGATAGGTCAGTCCCGCCATCCCGGGAATCAGTCTGGTGAACCTTCGCTGCACTCCTTCAATAGCAAGAATGTCCTTCCTCAAGTTAGGAGACCAAAGCTGTACACAATACTCCAGGTGTGGCCTCAGCAAGGCCCTATACAACTGTAGCAACACCTCCCTGTCCCTGTACTCAAATCCCCTCGCTATGAAGGCCAACATGCCATTTGCTTTCTTAACCGCCTGCTGCACCTGCATGCCAACCTTCAATGACTGATGTATCATGACACCCAGGTCTCGTTGCACCTTCCCTTTTCCTAATCTGTCACCATTCAGATAATAGTCTGTCTCTCTGTTTTTACCACCAAAGTGGATAACCTCACATTTATCCACATTATACTTCATCTGCCATGCATTTGCCCACTCACCTAACCTATCCAAGTCACTCTGCAGCCTCATAGCATCCTCCTCGCAGCTCACACTGCCACCATACTTAGTGTCATCAGCAAATTTGGAGATACTACATTTAATCCCCTCGTCTAAATCATTAATGTACAATGTAAACAGCTGAGGCCCCAGCACAGAACCTTGCGGTACCCCACTAGTCACTGCCTGCCATTCTGAAAAGTCCCCATTTACTCCTACACTTTGCTTCCTGTCTGACAACCAGTTCTCAATCCATGTCAGCACACTACCCCCAATCCCATGTGCTTTAACTTTGCACATTAATCTCTTGTGTGGGACCTTGTCGAAAGCCTTCTGAAAGTCCAAATATTCCACATCAACTGGTTCTCCCTTGTCCACTACTGGAAACATCCTCAAAAAATTCCAGAAGATTTGTCAAGCATGATTTCCCTTTCACAAATCCTTGCTGACTTGGATCTATCATGTCACCTCTTTCCAAATGCGCTGCTGTGACATCCTTAATAATTGATTCCATCATTTTACCCACCACTGAGGTCAGGCTGACCGGTCTATAATTCCCTGTTTTCTCTCCCTCCTTTTTTAAAAAGTGGGGTTACATTGGCTACCCTCCACTCGATAGGAACTGATCCAGAGTCAATGGAATGTTGGAAAATGACTGTCAATGCATCTGCTATTTCCAAGGCCACCTCCTTAAGTACTCTGGGATGCAGTCCATCAGGCCCTGGGGATTTATCGGCCTTCAATCCCATCAATTTCCCCAACACAATTTCCCGACTAATAAGGATTTCCCTCAGTTCCTCCTCCTTACTAGACCCTCTGACCCCTTTTATATCCGGTAGGTTGTTTGTGTCCTCCTTAGTGAATACCGAACCAAAGTACTTGTTCAATTGGTCTGCCATTTCTTTGTTCCCCGTTATGACTTTCCCTGATTCTGACTGCAGGGGACCTACGTTTGTCTTTACTAACCTTTTTCTCTTTACATATCTATAGAAACTTTTGCAATCCGTCTTAATGTTCCCTGCAAGCTTCTTCTCCTACTCCATTTTCCCTGCCCTAATCAAACCCTTTGTCCTCCTCTGCTGAGTTGTAAATTTCTCCCAGTCCCCGGGTTCGCTGCTATTTCTGGCCAATTTGTATGCCACTTTAATACTATCCCTGATTTCCCTTGATAGCCACGGTTGAGCCACCTTCCCTTTTTTATTTTTACGCCAGACAGGAATGTACAATTGTTGTAGTTCATCCATGCGGTCTCTAAATGTCTGCCATTGCCCATCCACAGTCAACCCCTTAAGTATCATTTGCCAATCTATCCTAGCCAATTCACGCCTCATACCTTCAAAGTTACCCTTCTTTAAGTTCTGGACCATGGTCTCTGTTTTGCAGGGGGATGACCACAAGGGGACCCCTGCACTACCTTCCTTGCACTGCTCTTCCTGCTGGTCTTCCATTCCCTATCTGGCTGTGGACCCTTCACCTGCGATAAGACCAACTCGCTACACGTGCTACTCACGTCATTCTCAGCATCGTGGATGCTCCAGAGTGAATCCACCCTCAGCTCCAACTCCGCAACGCAGTCCGTCAGGAGCTAGAGGCGTATACACTTCCCGCAGATGTAGTCGTCAGGGACACTGGTGTCGTCCCTGAGTTCCCACATAGTACAGGAGGAGCATATCACGTGACCGAGCTCTCCTGCCATGACTTAACCCTTAGATACACTTAAATTGGCAACAACAGTGTTAAAAGTTACTCACTGATATAAAAAAAGAAAAAGAAAAACTACTCACCAATCACCAGCCAATCACTTACCCCCTTGGCAGTGACGTCGCCTTTTGATTTCTTTCTACTTCTTTTTTGCGTTCTCTCTCAGCTGGAGCTGTACAAGCCCCGCCTCTCTCCCCGGACTGTCCGACTGCTGAGCCTTTATAGGTCGCTGCCTCTCGCCGACTCCCGCCTCTCTCGACGCTCCCCGGACTGTCCGACTGCTGAGCCTTTACAGGCCGCTGCCTGTCGCCGACTCCCACCTCTCTCGACGCTCCCCGGACTGCCCGACTGCTGAGCCTTTATAGGTCACTGCCTCTCACCGACTCCCACCTCTCTCGACGCTCCCCGGACTGCCCGACTGCTGAGCCTTTATAGGCCACTGCCTCTCGCTGACTCCCGCCTCTCTCGACGCTCCCCGGACTGCCCGACTGCTGAGCCTTTACAGGCCGCTGCCTCTCGCCGACTCCCGCCTCTCTCGACGCTCCCCGGACTGCCCGACTGCTGAGCCTTTACAGGCCGCTGCCTCTCGCCGACTCCCGCCTCTCTCGACGCTCCAACAACAAAATGAAAATTAACATTAAAAACTAGAATTGTGTCACCACTTAGTGAAATAATTGTTGTCCTGCTCTTTGTCATACTTTAAAAATGAGAGTTAATGTATTTCCTCTAAAGCGTATCTTGCTATAGAATCATAGAATGATACAGTACAGAAGAAGGCCATCGGCCCATCATGCTTGTGCCGGCTCTTAATTAATCTCACTCCCCTGCTCATTCCCACTGCCATGTAAATGTTTCCCTTCAAGTATTTATCCAATTCTCATTTGAATGTGATATTGAATCTGCTTCCACCACCTCTTTAGGCGATGCATTCCAGATTACAACTCACGGTGTAAAAAAAATGTTTAAGAGCATAACAATTCGGGGCAGGAGTAGGCCATACGGCTACCCGAGCCTGCTCCGTCATTCAATAACATCATTGTTGATCTGATTTTGGTCTCAATTCCACTTCCCTGCCCGATCCCCATAACCCTTGACTCCCCATTCGTTGAAACATCTGTCTATTTCCACTTTAAATATATTCAGTGACCCTGCCTCCAAAGCTCTCTGGGGTAGAGAATTCCACAGATTCACGACTCTCTGAGAGAAGAAATTCCTCCTCATCTCCACTTTAAATGGACGACCCCTTATTCTGAAACTATGTCCCCTAGTTCTAGATTCCTCCACGAGGGAAACATCCTCTCTGTATCTACCCCCTCAGAATCTTTTATGTTTCAATAAGATCACCTCTCATTCTTCTAAACACCAATGAGTATAGGCCCAACCTGCTCAACCTTTCTTCATAAGACAACCCCTTCATCTCACAAGCAACCTAATAAAGCTTCTCTGAACTGCCTCCAATCCCTCTTTAAATAAGTAGAGCAAAACTGTACGCAATATCCAGGTGTGGTCTCACCAATGCCCTGTACAGCTGTAGCAGGACTTCCCTGCTTTTATATTCCAACCCCCTTACATTCCATTTGCCTTCCTAATTATTTGCTGTACCTGCATGCTAACTTTTTGTGTTTCATGTACAAGAATCCCCAGATTCCTCTGTACCGCAGCATTTTGTAATCTCCATTTAAATAATAATTTGCTTTTTTATTTTTCCTACCAAAGTGGATAACCTCATATTTTAATCTTTGACCTCAATACCACTTTCCTGCCTGATTTCCATATCCCTAGATTCCCCTCGAGTCCAAAAATCAATCTATCTCAGCCTTAACTATACTCAGCGACTCAGCATCCACAGCATTTGGGGTAGAGAATTCCAAAGATTCACAACCCTCTGAGTGAAGAAATTCCTCCTCGTCTCAGTCTTAAATGGCTGACCCCTTATCCAGAGACTATGCCCCCTCGTTCTCGACTCTCCAGCCTGGCAAAATAATCTTTCAGCATCTACCCTGTCAATGAGATCATCTCTCATTCTTCTAAACTCCAGAGAGTATCGGCCCAATCTACTCAATCTCTTCTCATCGGACAACCCTCTCACCCTCGGAATCAATCTAGTGAACTATTGTTTCACTACTACATAGCTTCAGTGCCTGATGGGTGATGCTTTTATTTTGCCATTGTCTACCCTTGTCTGCTGAATACACAGGCAGATGTGACCCTCCAGTATATCACCAAGTGAACATTGTTTATGTATGAGCCATGAAAAAGCAAATTCTTTAGCCCTGCAGAACTATTACAAGAAACGTTATTTGGGGGTGTTCCAAAGGTGACTGGATTACATCCCTTTTCTTGTGAATAGATCAAGGTGAAATCGCATCTTAGCAGTCAAATAAACATGGAGAAGAACGTGTTCGGCAACTAATCAGAACAAAATAACTTGGTTATTGTTCATATAAATTGATATTAACTTTATTCTTCTTCTCTTTCCTCCTGAAGGCATTAAATCATTTCTGGGGCTGTGACTTTGTGGGCACTGGATGAACTCTGATAGAACTCTGTAGTAGCTCACCCAAAGTAGGCATTTTTCATATGCAAGTGTCAACAAACTATTTGACTGCATACAGCATCACAGTAAAACCTTGATGTGTACACCTACATTTTAAAATAAAAGTCACTGGGTTGCAATCAGGAACCAGGATCATGCTTGATTTTTCTTGGAAGTGACCTACCTTTACCCGGCTGAAATCAGCCAACTCAGCACAGACCAAATTTAAATCATGGGACTGACTAGCTTGTTGAACTATCAGGGTATAGTGCATATTAACGTGCTACGAGTGAGGCGATTTTTGCTATAAAAACTCAGTTAATCTTTGGCCTACATGTACTTTACGTTTCTTTGGTTAATAAAATACAGGATTCTTCTGTACGTGTTCTACCATGTAATCTGGCCGAGCATAAATGGACAAACTTTACCAGATCACACTGTTATAAAAAGCAGAATCATCCAGGCCAAGATTTCACCACTTTCCAACATTCCATTTCTAATGTTTCAGGTGATGAAAATTATTGTGTTCCTAACACAGATGAGGCTGCACACAGGGAGGTTAAAGTAACAGTGACCTCAGTCTTTAATAAGACACTCCAGAGTGAGGAACAGGCCTTAGGGGCCGGCTTATATATAGTGCTCCCAAGGGATGCTGGGATCCCTTGGGACTTCAGGGGATGAGCTCCCTGATGGCGGAACATGGGAGTGCATGCTTTACAGATACACATTATCACTCCCCTCCCCCCCACCCAAAGTCAAAGTGAAAACTATTTACAAGGTGAAGCGGTCGGGAGCGTTTCTTTCCCTGGTGCACCGCTCGGTACAAATATCTGTTCTGGTGTGTTGGCTGTGCCCTTGCTGGGCTGGCATGTTGTTGGCCCTGCAGGGCTGCAAGGTGAGCCGAGCCTTGCTGGGCTGTTGGACGTGATGGGTTCAATTTCCTGGTCCAGGGTGGTGTCGTTGATCCTTTGGGTGTGTGTTGTGGGCTCGAAAAAGGTGGTGCCTATGTGGGTTGTTCAGGGCAGTCTGTGAACCGCAGCCTCGTTTGGTCCAGGTGCTTTCTGCAAATTTGTCCATTGTCTAGTTTGATGACAAACACCCTATTCCCTTCTTTAGCTATCACCGTGCCCGCGATCCACTTGGGACCATGTCCATAGTTTAGCACATACACAGGGTCATTCAGATCAATGTCCCGTGACACAGTGGCGCGACCATTGTTTACATTTTGTTGCTGCCGTCTGCTCTCTACCTGATCATGCAGGTTGGGGTGAACCAGCAAGAGTCTGGTTTTAAGTGTCCTTTTCATGAGTAGCCCAGCCGGGGGCACCCCTGTGAGCGAGTGGGGTCTCGTGCGGTAGCTGAGCAGTACTCGGGACAGGCGGGTTTGGAGTGAGCCTTCTGTGACTCATTTAAAGCTCTGTTTGATGGTTTGTACTGCCCGCTCTGCCTGCCCATTGGAGGCTGGTTTAAACGGAGCCGAGGTGACATGTTTGATCCCATTGCGGGTCATGAATTCTTTAAATTCAGCACTGGTGAAACATGGCCCGTTGTCACTGACCAGTATGTCAGGCAGGTCGTGGGTGGCAAACATGGCCCTCAGGCTTTCAATGGTGGCAGTGGCGGTGCTTCCCGACATTATTTCACATTCAATCCATTTTGAAAAAGTATCCACCACCACCAGGAACATTTTACTGAGAAACGGGCCCACATAGTCGACATGGATCCTCGACCATGGTCTGGAGGGCCAGGACCACAAACTTACTGGTGCCTCTCTGGGCGCGTTGCTCAACTGAGCACATACGCTGTATTGCCGTACACAGGACTCTAAGTCAGAATCGATACCGGGCCACCACACGTGGGATCTGGCTATCGCTTTCATCATTACTACACCCGGGTGTGTGCTGTGGAGATCCGAGATGAACGTCTCCCTGCCCATTTTTGGTAGCACTACGCGGATACCCCACAACAGGCAGTCTGCCTAAATGGACAGCTCGTCCTTTCGCCACTGGAACAGCTTGACTGGCTCTTGCATTTCAACGGGTATGCTGGCCCAGCTCCCATGCAGTACACAGTTTTTTACTCGGGACAGCAGAGGATCTTGGCTGGTCCAAGTCCTAATCTAGCGGGACAGGTGAACGCTTCCATGACCATCAACAAGTCTGCGGGCTGCGCCACCATCAACAAGTTTGCAGGCTGCGCCATTTCCACCCCCGTGGTGGGCAATGGTAGCCGACTGAGAGCATCCGCACAGTTCTCGATTCCTGGCCTGTGGCGGATGGTATAGTTATACGCTGATACCTTATCGAATGCCTTTTGGAAATCTAAATACACCACATTCATCGGTACACCTCTATCCACCATGCTCGTTATATCGTCAAAGAAGGCCAGCATGCCATTTGCTTTCTTTACTGCCTGCTGTACCTGCATGCCTACCTTCAATGACTGATGTACCATGACACACACGTCTCGTTGCACCTCCCCTTTTACTAATCTGTCACCATTCAGATAATAATCTGCCTTCCTGTTTTTGCCACCAAAGTGGATAACCTCACACTTACCACATTCTACTGCATCTGCCATGCATTTGCCCATTCACCTAACCTGTTCAAGTCCCCCTGCAGCCCCCTCGCAGCTCGCACTGCCACCCAGCTTAGTGTCATCTGCAAACTTGGAGATATTGCATTCAATTCCTTCGTCTAAATCATTAATGTATATTGTAAATAGCTGGGGTCCCAGCACTGAACCCTGCGGTACCCCACTAGTCACTGCCTGCCATTCTGAAAAAGACCCATTTATTCCCACTTTGCTTCCTGTCTGCCAACCAGTTCTTGATCCACGTCAATACATTACCCCCAATATCATGTGCCTTAATTTTGCACACTAATCTCTTGTGTGGGACCTTGTCAAAAGCCTTTTGAAAGTCCAAATACACCACATCAACTGGTTCTCCACTCTATCCATTCTACAAGTTACATCCTCAAAAAACTCTGGAAGACTTGTCAAGCTTGATTTCCCTTTCATAAATTGGACCGATCCTGTCACTGCTTTCCAAATGCGCTGCTATTACATCTTTAATAATTGATTCCAGCCTTTTCCCCACCACCGATGTCAGGCTAACCGGTCTATAATTCCCTGTTTTCTCTCTCCCTCCTTTTTTAAAAAATGGGGTTACATTAGCTACCCTCCAATCCATAGGAACTGAACCAGAATCCATGGAATGTTGGAAAATGACCACCAATGCATCTACTATTTCGAGGGCCACTTCCTTAAGTACTCTGGGATGCAGACTATCAGGCCCTGGGGACTTATCGGCCTTCAGTCCCTTCAATTTCCCTAACACCATTTCCGAACTAATAAGGATTTCCCTCAGCTCCTCCTTCTCGCTCGACCTCGGTCCCCTAGTATTTCCTGAAGGTTATTTGTGTCTTCCTTAGTGAACACAGAACCAAAGTATTTGTTCAATTGGTCTGCCATTTCCTTGTTCCCCATTATGAATTCCTGTGATTCTGACTGCAAGGGACCTACATTAGTCTTCACTAATCTTTTTCTCTTCACATATCTATAGAAGCTTTTGCAGTCAATTTTTATGTTCCCAGCAAGCTTACTCTATTTTCCCCCTCCTAATTAAACCCTTAGTCCTCCTCTGCTGAATTCTATATTTCTCCCAGTCCAAAGGTTTGCTGCTTTTTCTGGCCAATTTATATGCCTCTTCCTTGGATTTAACACTTTCCCTAATTTCCCTTGTTAGGCACAGTTGAGTCACCTTCCCTTTTTTATTCTTACGCCACACAGGGATGTACAATTGTTGTAGTTCATCCATGTGATAGTTAACTGTCTGCCATTGCCTATCCACCATCAACCCTTTAAGTATCATTCGCCAGTCCTAGCGAATTCAAGTCTCATACCATCAAAGTTACCTTTCTTTAATTTCAGGACTCTAGTCTCTGAATTAACTGTGTCACTCTCCATCTTACTTAAGAATTCTACCATATTATGGTCACTCTTCCCCAAGTGGCCCCGCACGACCAGATTGCTAATTACTCCTCCCTCATTACACAAGACCCAGTCTAGGATGGCCTGCTCTGCAGTTGGTTCCTTGACATATTGGTCGAGAAAACCATCCCTTATACACTCCAGGAAATCCTCCTCCACAGTATTGGTACCAGTTTTGTTAGTCCAATTAATATGTAGATTAAAGTCACCCATGATAACTGCTGTACCCTTATTGCATGTGTCCCTAATTTCCTGTTTGATGCCATCCCCAATCTCCCTACTACTGTTTGGTGGTCTGTATACAACTCCCACTAACGTTTTCTGCCCTTTGGTGTTTCGCAGCTCTACCCACATAGATTCCACATCATCCACGCTAATGTCCTTCCTTATTATTGCATTAGTCTCTTTAACTGGTAACGCTACTCCACCTCCTTTTCCTTCCTGTCACTCCTTCCTGAATATTGAATACCCCTGGATGTTGAGTTCCCAGCCTTGGTTACCTTGGAACCATGTCTCCGTAATCCCAATTAGATTATATCCGTTAACAGCTATCTGTGCAGTCAATTCATCCATCTTATTACGAATGCTCCTCGCATTGAGACTCAGAACCTTCAGGCTTGTTTTTTTTAACACTCTTTGTCCTTTTAGAATTATGTTGTAATGTGGCCCTTTTTGATTTTTGCCCTTGATTTCTCTGCCCTCCACTCTTGCTTTTCTCCTTCCTACCTTTTGCTTCTGCCCCCTTTTTACTTCCCTCTGCTTCCCAACATAGATTCCCATCCCCATGCCTTTTTAGTTTAAACTCTCCCCAACAGCACTAGCAAACACTCCGCCTAGGACATCGGTTCCGGTCCTGTCCAGGTGCAGGCCATCCGGTTTGTACTGGTCCCACCTCCCCCAGAACCTGTTCGAGTGTCCCAGGAATTTGAATCCCGCCCCATGCACCATTCCTCAAGCCACGTATTCATCTGAACTATCCTGTAATTTCTATTCTGACTAGCACATGGCATTGGTAGCAATCCTGAGATTACTACTTTTGAGGCCCTAATTTTTAAATTTAACTCCTAGCTCCCTAAATTCAACTTGTAGGACCTCATCCCGTTTTTAACCTATGTCGTTGGTACCTATATACACCACGACAGCTGGCTGTTCACCCTCCCCCTCCAGAATGCCCTGCAGCCACTCCGAGACATCCTTGACCCTTGCACCAGGGAGGCACATACCATTATGGAGTCTCGTTTGCGATCGCAGAAACGTCTATCTATTCCCCTTACAATAGAATCTCCTATCACTATAGCTCTCCCACTCTTTACTGCCCTCCTCTGCAGCAAAGCCACCCCTGGTACCATGGACTTGGCTGCTGCTGCCTTCCCCTGATGAGCCATCTCCCCCAACAGTACCCAAAGTGGTGTATCTGTTTTGGAGGGAGATGACTGCAGGGGACTGCTGCACCACCTTCCTTCCACTGCTCTGCCTGATGGTCACCCATTCCCTATCTGGCTGTGTAACCTTTACCTGCTGTGTGACCAACTCATTAGATAGATATATTCAAAAGGGAGTTAGATGTGGCTCTTATGGCTAAAGGGATCAAGGGGTATGGAGAGAAAGCAGGAATGGGGTACTGAAGTTGCATGATCAGCCATGATCATATTGAATGGTGGTGCAGGCTCGAAGGGCCGAATGGCCTACTCCTGCACCTACTTTCTATGTTTCTATATTTTGTTTCAAAGTGTTAAAAGGAGAGAACGCAGTAACTATTCCTTCACAATCACATTGAATGTTAAATTAATTTGTAGGCTTGTGTCACAAGTTTGGAGTCTTGTCTTAGATCGTCTTATCAGTTCTACTCTGTCGTGAAAGGGGTCTTAGCTTGTTACATTTAGGAGTGCGTCATACTACAGTACCTTATATCGAGCCATATATTAGCACAATACAGGGGTGTAACAATAGGACCCCCTTGTAATCTGAACTGGACATCTGTGTCATTTGCACTGTATGCACCTCTCAAATCATTTTAAAGGCAGATCTAGAAAACAGTTTGTAAGACATCGTCAGATACAAATTATTAAATTGTTTTATTTCTCAGGCAGCAAATAAACACACAGAAGATATATAATGATGCTTCAGATGAAAATATAGAAGTAAGGACATATTCCAGCAGAAGTGTTATGTTGTGCTGTGTGCTGTAAATTCTTAGTTTTTCTTTTCACTTAATTCAATTGGCATTTCTTGTTTTTGTATAATGATACAAAATAATGAACGTTTTACACTTCCCCACATCAGTGAGATATATTGCTTAACTTAAGCAAATCACCTCTAAATACCCTTCTGCATTCTCACCTTCTGAGCCTAGTGAAAGTCTTCCTAGCATCTTTCTGTTTAAAAACCTGATGGTCAGTATATGTCTCTGTCCCTATCGTATCTCCCTATGTTCACAAAGAGAGGGGAGGATGTGCACAACAACTCCTGCCGGGACTTCGCACACGATATATATGAAGTGTTTATCGATTACAGACAGGTAATGAAATTCTTATTGTCTTTGGTCTTAGAAACATAGAAACACAGAAAATAGGTGCAGGAGTAGGCCATTCGGCCCTTCGAGCCTGCACCGCCATTCAATGAGTTCATGGCTGAACATGCAACTTCAGTACCCCATTCCTGCTTTCTCGCCATACCCCTTGATCCCCCTAGTAGTAAGGACTTCATCTAACTCCTTTTTGAATATATTTAGTGAACTGGCCTCAACAACTTTCTGTGGTAGAGAATTCCACAGGTTCACCACTCTCTGGGTGAAGAAGTTTCTCCTCATCTCGGTCCTAAATGGCTTACCCCTGATCCTTAGACTGTGACCCCTGATTCTGGACTTCCCCAACATTGGGAACATTCTTCCTGCATGTAACCTGTCTAAACCCGTCAGAATTTTAAACGTTTCTATGAGATCCCCTCTCATTCTTATGAACTCCAGTGAATACAAGCCCAGTTGATCCAGTCTTTCTTGATATGTCAGTCCTGGGAATCAGTCTGCTGAACCTTCGCTGCACTCCCTCAATAGCAAGAATGTCCTTCCTCAAGTTAGGAGACCAAAACTGCACACAATACTCCAGGTGTGGCCTCACCAAGGCTGAGTCGGGAGCAGCGTGAGTCCTTTGGAGAGGCTTATAAAAGGCCGCGAGGTCGGGAGGTGTGACGCTGAGTCGGGAGCAGCGTGAGTCCATTGGAGAGGCCTATAAAAGGTCGGGAGGTGCGTTGCTGAGTCGGGAGCAGCGTGAGTCCGTTGGAGAGGCCCATAAAAGGCCGCGAGGTCGGGAAGTGCGTCGCTGAGTTGGGAGCAGCGTGAGTCCGTTGGACAGGCCTATAAAAGGCCGCGAGGTCGGGAGATGCATCGCTGAGTCGGGAGCAGCGCGGAGGTGCGTGGAGAGGCCTATAAAAGGCCGCGAGGTCGGGAAGTGCGTCGCTGAGTTGGGAGCAGCGTGAGTCCGTTGGACAGGCCTATAAAAGGCCGCGAGGTCGGGAGATGCATCGCTGAGTCGGGAGCAGCGCGGAGGTGCGTGGAGAGGCCTATAAAAGGCCGCGAGGTCGGAGGTGCGTCGCTGAGTCGGGAGCAGTGTGAGTCCGTTGGAGAGGCCTATAAGAGGTCGGGAGGTGCGTCGCTGAGCCGCGAGCAGCGTGAGTCCGTTGGTGAGGCCTATAAAAGGTCGGGAGGTGCGTGGAAAGGCGTCGCTGAGTCGGGAGCAGCGTGAGTCCATTGGTGAGGCCTATAAAAGGTCGGGAGGAGCATGGAGAGGCATGCTTGTGCAGCTACAGGGGGAAGGCAAAAAAGAAGTAGAAAGAAACAGAAAGGTGACGTCACAGACAAGAGGATAAGTGATTGGCTTCCGGTGTCCCTGACAACTACGTGTGCCGGAAGTGTATCCGCCTCCAACTCCTGAATTGGAGCTGAGGGTGGATTTACTCTGGAGCATCCACGATGTTGAGAATGACATGGGTAGCACGTGTAGCGAGTTGGTCTTACCGCAGGTGAAGGGTCCACAGCCAGATAGGGAGTGGAAGACCAGCAGGAAGAGCACTGCAAGGAAGGTAGTGCAGAGGTCCCCTGCGGTCATCCCCCTGCAAAACAGATACACCGCTTTGAGTACTGTTGAAGAGGATGACTCATCTGGGGAGGGCAGCAGCAGCCAAGTTCATGGCACCGTGGCTGGCTCTGCTGCACAGGAGGGCAGGAAAAAGAGTGGGAGAGCAAGAGTGATAGGGGATTCAATGGTAAGGGAATAGCTAGGCGTTTCTGCGGCCGCAACCGAGACTCCAGGATAGTATGTTGCCTCCCTGGTGCAAGGGTCAAGGTTGTCTCGGAGCGGGTGCAGGACAGACTGAAAAGGGAGGGTGAACAGCCAGTTGTTGTGGTGCACATTGGTACCAATGATGTAGGTAAAAAAAGGGATGAGGTCCTACGAGACGAATTTAAGGAGCAAGGAGCTAAATAAAAACATAGGACCTCAAAAGTAGTAATCTCGGGATTGCTACCAGTGCCACGAGCTAGTCAGAGTAGGATTCGCAGAATAGCTCAGATGAATACGTGGCTTGAGCAGTGGTGCAGCAGGGAGGGATTCAAATTCCTGGGGCATTGGAACCGGTTCTGGGGGAGGTGGGACCAGTACAAACCGGACGGTCTGCACCTGGGCAGGACTGGAACCAATGTCTAGGGGGAGTGTTTGCTAGTGCTGTTGGGTGGGAGTTAAACTAATATGGCAGGGGGATGGGAACCAATCCAGGGAGACAGAGGGAAACAAAATAGAGACAAAAGCAAAAGACAGAAAGGAGATGAGTAAAAGTGGAGGGCAGAGAAATCCAAGGCAAAAACCAAAAAGTGCCACTGTACAGCAAAATTCTAAAGGGTCAAAGTGCAATAAAAAGGCAAGCATGAAAGCTCGGTGCCTCAATGCAAGGAGTATTCGGAACCCAGGAGAGGGCTCTGAGCTAGTTCGAGTAGGTGAGAGCTCAGATGAACAGGACCCCAATAAAGAATGCAAAAGGCAGGAGGCAAGAGAGCAAAGTAGCACTGGGGTAAGTGTAAACCACAAGGTGATAGGAAGGGACAATATGTATGAATATAAAGGGGCTGCAGGAGGGGTCAAAACTAAAAATCATGGTTTAAAAACTAGTATTAAAACACTCTACCTAAACGCACACAGCATTCGAAATAAAGTAAATGAGTTGACGGCATAAATCATTACAAATGGGTATGATTTGGTGGCCATTACAGAAACGTGGTTGCAGGGTGGCCAAGACTGGGAATTAAACATACAGGGGTATCTGACAATTCGGAAAGATAGACAAGAAGGGAAAGGAGGTGGGGTAGCTCTGTTAATAAAGAGATGATATTGGCTCTAATGAACAAAATGTTGAATCATTGTGGGTGGAGATTAGAGATATTAAGGGGAAAGAGTCACTGGTGGGCGTAGTTTATAGGCCCCCAAATAATAACTTCACGGTGGGGCGGGCAATAATCAAGGGAATAATGGAGGCATGTGAAAAAGGAACAGCAATAATCATGGGGGATTTTAACCGACATATCGATTGGTCAAATCAAATCGCACGGGGTAGCCTTGAGGAGGAATTCATAGAATGCATACGGGATTGTTTCTTAGAACAGTATGTTACAGAACCTACAAGGGAGCAAGCTATCTTAGATCTGGTCCTGTGTAATGAGACAGGAAAAATAAACGATCTCCTCGTAAAAGATCCTCTCGGAATGAGTGATCACAGTATGGTTGAATTTGTAATACAGATTGAGGGTGAGGAAGTAGTGTCTCAAGCGAGCGTACTATGCTTAAACAAAGGGGACTACAGTGGGATGAAGGCAGAGTTGGCTAAAGTAGACTGGAAACACAGACTAAACAGTGGCACAATTGAGGAACAGTGGAGGACTTTTAAGTAGCTCTTTCATAGTGGTCAACAAAAATATATTCAAGTGAAAAAGAAGGGCGGTAAGAGAAGGGATAACCAGCCGTGGATAACCAAGGAAATAAAGGAGAGTATCAAATTAAAAACCAATGCGTATAAGGTGGCCAAGGTTAGTGGGAAAATAGAAGATTGGGAAAATTTTAAATGACAGCAAAGAATGACAAAGAAAACAATAAAGAAAGGAAAGATAGATTATAAAAGTAAACTTGCGCAAAACATAAAAACAGATAGTAAAAGCTTTTACCAATATATAAAATGGAAAAGAGTGACTAAAGTAAATGTTGGTCCGTTAGAAGATGAGAAGGGGGATTTAATATTGGGAAATGTGGAAATGGCTGAGACCTTAAACAATTATTTTGCTTCGGTCTTCACAGTGGAAGACACAAAAACCATGCCAGAAATTACTGGTCACGGGCATGTGGGAAGGGAGGACCTTGAGATAATCACTATCACTAGGGGGGTAGTGCTGGTCAGGCTAATGGGACTCAAGGTAGACAAGTCCCTGGTCCGGATGAAATGCATCCCAGGGTATTAAAAGAGATGGCGGAAGTTATAGCAGATGCATTCGTTATCACCTACCAAAATTCTCTGGACTCTGGGGAGGTACCAGTGGATTGGAAAGCAGCTAATGTAACGCCTCTGTTGAAAAAAGGGGTCAGACAAAAGGCAGGTTACTATAAGCCAGATAGTTTAACATCTGTAGTGGGGAAAATGCTTGAAGCTATCATTAAGGAAGAAATAGCGGGACATCTAGATAGGAATAGTGCAATCGAGCAGACGCAACATGGATTCATGAAGGGGAAATCATGTTGAACTAATTTACTGGAATTCTTTGAGGATATAACGAGCATGGTAGATAGAGGTGTACCGATGGATGTGGTGTATTTAGATTTCCAAAAGGCATTCGATAAGGTGCCACACAAAAGATTACTGCAGAAGATAAAGGTACGCGGAGTCGGAGGGAATGTATTAGCATGGATCGAGAATTGGCTGGCTAACAGAAAGCAGAGAGTCGGGATAAATGGGTCCTTTTCGGGTTGGAAATCCGTGGTTAGTGGTGTGCCACAGGGATCGGTGCTGGGACCACAACTGTTTACAATATACATAGATGACCTGGAAGAGGGGACAAGAGTGTAGTGTAACAAAATTTGCAGATGACACAAAGATTAGTGGGAAAGCGAGTTGTGTGGAGGACACAGAGAGGCTGCAAAGAGATTTAGATAGGTTAAGTGAATGGGCTAAGGTTTGGCAGATGGAATACAATGTCGGAAAGTGTGAGGTCATCCACCTTGTAAAAAGAAACAGTAAAAGGGAATATTATTTGAATGGGGAGAAATTACAACATGCTGCAGTGCAGAGGGACCTGGGGGTCCTTGTGCATGCATCCCAAAAAGTTAGTTTGCAAGTGCAGCAGGTAATCAGGAAGGCGAATGTAATGTTGGCCTTCATTGCAAGAGGGATGGAGCACAAAAGCAGGGAGGTCCTGCTGCAACTGTATAGGGTATTGGTGAGGCCGCACCTGGAGTGCTGCATGCAGTTTTGGTCACCTTACTTAAGGAAGGATATACTGGCTTTGGAGGGGGTACAGAGACGATTCACCAGGCTGATTCCGGAGATGAGAGGGTTACCTTATGATGATAGATTGAGTAGACTGGGTATTTACTCGTTGGAGTTCAGAAGGATGAGGGGTGACCTTATAGAAACATTTAAAATAATGAAAGGGATAGACAAGATAGAGGCAGAGAGGTTGTTTCCACTGGTCGGGGAGACTAGAACTAGGGGGCACAGCCTCAAAATACGGGGGAGCCAATTTAAAACCGAGTTGAGAAGGAATTTCTTCTCCCAGAGGGTTGTGAATCTGTGGAATTCTCTGCCCAAGGAAGCAGTTGAGGCTAGCTCATTGAATGTATTCAAATCACAGATAGATAGATTTTTAACCAATAAGGGAATTAAGGGTTACGGGGAGCGGGCGGGTAAGTGGAGCTAAGTCCACGGCCAGATCAGCCATGATCTTGTTGAATGGCGGAGCAGGCTCGAGGGGCTAGATGGCCGACTCCTGTTCCTAATTCTTATGTTCTTATGTTCTGTACAACTGTAGTCACACCTCCCTGCCCCTGTACTCAAATCCGCTCGCTATGAAGGCCAACATGCCATTTGCTTTCTTAACCGCCTGCTGTACCTGCATGCCAACCTTCAATGACTGATGTACCATGACACCCAGGTCTCGTTGCACCTCCCCTTTTCCTAATCTGTCACCATTCAGATAATAGTCTGTCTCTCTGTTTTTACCACCAAAGTGGATAACCACACATTTATCCACATTATACTTCATCTGCCATGCATTTGCCCACTCACCTAACCTATCCAAGTCACTCTGCAGCCTCATAGCATCCTCCTCGCAGCTCACACTGCCACCCAACTTAGTGTCATCTGCAAATTTTGAGATACTACATTTAATCCCCTCGTCTAAATCATTAATGTACAATGTAAACAGCTGGGGCCCCAGCACAGAACCTTGCGGTACCCCACTAGTCACTGCCTGCCATTCTGAAAAGTACCCATTTACTCCTACTCTTTGCTTCCTGTCTGCCAACCAGTTCTCAATCCACGTCAGCACACTACCCCCAATCCCATGTGTTTTAACTTTGCACATTAATCTCTTGTGTGGGACCTTGTCGAAAGCCTTCTGAAAGTCCAAATACACTACATCAACTGGTTCTCCCTTGTCCATTCTACTGAAAACATCCTCAAAAAATTCCAGAAGATTTGTCAAGCATGATTTCCCTTTCACAAATCCATGCTGACTTGGACCTATCATGTCACCTCTTTCCAAATGCGCTGCTATGACATCCTTAATAATTGATTCCATCATTTTACCCACCACCGATGTCAGGCTGACCGGTCTATAATTCTCTGTTTTCTCTCTCCTTTTTTAAAAAGTGGGGTTACATTGGCTACCCTCCACTCCATAGGAACTGATCCAGAGTCTATGGAATGTTGGAAAATGACTGTCAATGCATCCGCTATTTCCAAGGCTACCTCCTTAAGTTCTCTGGGATGCAGACCATCAGGCCCTGGGGATTTATCAGCCTTCAATCCCATCAATTTCCCCAACACAATTTCCCGACTAATAAGGATTTCTCTCAGTTCCTCCTTCTTACTCGACCCTCTGACCCCTTTTATATCCGGAAGGTTGTTTGTGTCCTCCTTAGTGAATACTGAACCAAAGTACTTGTTCAATTGGTCTGCCATTTCTTTGTTCCCCGTTATGACTTCCCCTGATTCTGACTGCAGGGGACCTACGTTTGTCTTTACAAACCTTTTTCTCTTTACATATCTATTGAAGCTTTAGCAGTCCATTTTAATGTTCCCTGCAAGCTTCCTCTCGTCCTCTATTTTCCCTGCCCTAATCAAACCCTTTGTCCTCCTCTGCTGAGTTCTAAATTTCTCCCAGTCCCCGGGTTCGCTGCTATTTCTGGCCAATTTGTATGCCATCTCCTTGGCTTTAATATTATCCCTGATTTTCCTTGATAGCCACGGTTGAGCCACCTTCCCTTTTTTATTTTTACGCCAGACAGGGATGTACAACTGTTGTCGTTCATCCATGCGGTCTCTAAATGTCTTCCATTGCCCATCCACTGTCAACCCCTTAAGTATCATTCGCCAATCTATCCTAGCCAATTCACGCCTCATACCTTCAAAGTTACCTTTCTTTAAGTTCTGGACCATGGTCTCTGAATTAACCGTTTCATTCTACATCCTAATGTAGAATTCCGCCGTATTATGGTCACTCTTCCCCAAGGGGCCTCGTACAACGAGACTGCTAATTAATCCCCTCTCATTACACAACACCCAGTCTAAGATGGCCTCCCCCCTAGTTGGTTCCTCGACATATTGGTCGAGAAAACCATCCCTTATGCACTCCAGGAAATCCTCCTCCACCGTATTGCTTCCAGTTTGGTTTGCCCAATCTATATGCATATTAAAGTCACCCATGATAACTGCTGCACCTTTATTGCATGCACCCCTAATTTCCTGTTTGATGCCCTCCCCAACATCACTACTACTGTTTTTTGCCCTTTGGTGTTCTGCAGCTCTACCCATATAGATTCCACATCATCCAAGCTAATGTCCTTCCTAACTATTGCATTAATCGCCTCTTTAACCAGCAATGCTACCCCACCTCCTTTTCCTTTTATTCTATCCTTCCTGAATGTTGAATACCCTTGGATGTTGAGTTCCCAGCCCTGATCATCCTGGAGCCACGTCTCTGTAATCCCAATCACATCATATCTGTTAACATCTATTTGCACAGTTAATTCATCCACCTTATTACGGATACTCCTTGCATTAAGACACAGAGCCTTCAGGCTTGTCTTTTTAACACACCTTGTCTGTAAAGTCCTGTCCCCTCAGTACAGATTCACATGAGGCATATAGTGAAGTCAAGGTCACTCTGGACCTGCACCTTTTATTTCACAGCTCTGGAATGCTGCACTTGCCTGAAACCTGACCTTATATACCTGTCTCTTGCAAGTGCACCCCTGGTGGTAAGGTATGCTGGTGGTTACAGGTCATATCTTATTACAGTCATGTATAGCATGTTAGGATACAGTCATATATAATAATGTAAGATACATGACAACACCCTCCCCCAAGGTCTTATTGTCTTTGTTGGTTCAGTCTCTCAGGTGGTCTATGCTCTCGCGTGGAGCGTCTGAGTTGTGGTTCAGTTGTTTGCCTTGGTGTCTGTTTTTCTTTGGGTGTGGTTGCTGGTATCTCGCCTGGGCTGTCTGTTTCGATTGGTGTGATTGTTGTTGACTCACCTGGGCTGTCTGTTGGGATTGCCCTTGCCTCAGGTTGTTCCCTCTGTCTGTCTACCAGGTGTGGTGCGAGTTCCACATTGTAGTCTACCTCTGGTTCCGCAGTGTTGTTGGTAAATCTGCTTTTGACTTGGTCTACATGCCTCCAGCATGTTTTGCCATTGTCCATTTGTACTACCAGTAGCCTGTTTCCTTCCTTTCCCATTACTGTCCCTGCAAGCCATTTGGGACCCCTGCCATTATTTAGTACAAACACTTTGTCCCCTATCTCATTCCATCTCCCCCTCCAATTTCTGTCATGGTACTCAGTCAGCTTACGGCACTTTGCCTCAACGATTTCGTGCATGTCTGGGAGGATTAATCAGAGCCTTGTTTTTAAAGTCCTTTTCATCAACAGTTGCGCGGGGGGGGATCCCAGTCAGTGAGTGCAGATGAGATCTGTATGCCAGCAGCAGTCGCGACAGGCGACCCTGCAACGTGGGACCTTGGATTTTAAGCATGCCTTGTTTAATGATTTGCACTGCTTTCTCCGCCTGGCCGTTGGAGGCCGGCTTGAACATTGCCGTCTTGATGTGATTTATGCCGTGGTCAATTATAAAGTCTTGGAATTCTGCGCTGGTGAAGCACGGACCATTGTCACTGACCAATATGTCAGGGATTCCGTGCGTTGCAAACATGGTTGCGAGGCTCTCCACAGTGGTGGAGGTTGTGCTCGAGTTTAAAATGGTGCATTCGATCCACTTTGAAAATGCATCTACAACTACGAGGAACATTTTGCCCATGAATGGGCCCGCATAGTCTACGTGCACCCGCGATCAAGGTTTGGTAGGCCAGGGCCAGCATTGCTGAGTTGGGCACAAATGGTGCACCTTGGGACGCAGAGCTCCAAGTCCTCGTCAATACCAGGCCACCAGACGTGGGATCTGGCTATGGCCTTCATGAGAACGATCCCCGGGTGCTCGCGGTGGAGCTCCCGGACAAATGCCTTTCTGCCTCGCAGAGGCATCACTACTCGGCTGCCCCACATCAGGCAGTCTGCTTGTAGTGATAGCTCATGCATGCGCCTGTGAAAGGGTTTAAATTCCTCGGGGCAGGCATCGCGAGCCTCTGCCCAGTCACCGGTTAGGACACATCTTTTTACTAAGGATAACGTGGGGTCGCTGGCCGTCCAGGCTCTAATTTGGCGAGCCGTCATGGGCGAACCTGTGGACTCAAAGGCATTGATTGCCATGACTATCTCACAGTCCTGTTCGTCAGACCCTTCCGTGATCGCCAGGGGTAGCCTGCTGAGTGCGTCGGCACAGTTGTCTGTGCCTGGTCTGTGCCTTATGGTATTGTCGTAGGACGCCACCGTTGAATTCACGCCGAGGCGTTGGCGTTTATTGCCTTGTTCTTGGATAGGAGGGACGTGAGGGGCTTGTGGTCGGTTTCCAACGCGAACTTGGCCCCGAAAAGGTATTGGTGCATCTTTTTGATACCGTCCACGCACGCGAGCGCCTCCTTCTCTACCATTCCGTACCCGCGCTTTGCCCGCGAAAGTGATTTGGAGGCATAAGCTATGGGTTGTAATTTGCCCGCACTATTGACATGTTGCAAAACGCACCCGACCACATACGCTGAAGCATCGCATGTGAGAACTAGCTTTTTACTTGGGTCAAAGAAAGTCAAAACACTTTTGGAACACAGAAGGTTGCGTGCCTTATTGAAGGTGCGTTCCTGGGCGTCCCCCCAAAACCAATCGCATCCCTTCCTGAGGAGCACGTGGAGAGGCTCCAGCAGCGTGCTTAAGTTCTGCATAAAGTTCCCAAAGTAATTGAGTAGCCCGAGAAAGGCGCGCAGTTCTGAGACATTCTGGGGTCTGGGTGCCAGATGAATTGCTTCTGTTTTGGACTCTGTCGGGCGGATTCCATCAGCGGCAATCCTTCTGCCCAAAAATTCAACCTCGGGTGCGAGAATCAGGCACTTGGATTTCTTGACTAGTAGGCCTACCCGATCCAACCGCTTTAGTACTTCCTCCAAATTACGGAGATGGGAGTCGATGTCCCTGCCCGTGATAAGTATGCCGTCTTGAAATACAACCGTCCCCGGGATGGACTTGAGCAGACTCTCCATGTTGCGCTGGAATATGGCAGCTGCCGACCTGCCGAATGGGCATCGATTGTACATGAAAAGGCCTCGATGTGTGTTGATGGTGGTGAGTAGCTTGGATTCCTTGGTCAATTCTTGCGTCATCTACGCAGATGTGAGGTCTAATTTTGAGAAAAGTTTATCTCCAGCCAACGTGGCAAATAAGTCCTCCGCTCTGGGCAGCGGGTACTGGTCCTGTAGGGAGACTCTGTTTATGGTAGATTTGTAGTCCCCACAGATTCGTACGGATCCATCAGGCTTCATGACTGGGACGATGGGACTTGCCCAGTCGCCAAATTCCACAGGTGATATAATGCCTTCCCGCAGAAGGCTGTCGAGTTCGTGTTCTCGTGTTCAATCTTTTCCCTCATCACATAGGGTATAGTTCTGGCCTTGTGATGGACCGGTCTTGCATCCTGTGTGATGTAGATTTTGACTTTGGCCCCTTTGAAAGTGCCCACACCTGGCTGAAAGAGATGTGCAAATCACTTTATAACTGTTGAGCAGGAGGTCCATTCCTCTAATGACATGGCATGGACATCATCCCATTTCCAGTTTAGTTTTGCCAGCCAGCTTCTCCCCAGCAGTGCTGGGGGGTCTCCGGGGACAATTCACAGGGGAAGTCGGTTCATTGTCCCTTTGTGTGTGACAGAGAGCATGGCGCTGCCGAGGACTGGTACGATTTCTTTGGTATAGGTCCTTAGTTTGGTGTCGACCCTTGTGAGTTTTGGTCTGTCTCTTTTTTGCGGCCACAATTGTTCAAATTGTTGAGCGCCCATGAGAGATTGACTCGCTCCCGTATCCAGCTCCATGTTGACAGATATCCAGTTGAGTAGGACCCTCATCATTATAGGTGGCATCCTGTTGTAGGAGCAGCGGCCATTGATCGTATTGACCCGCTGTACATCGGTGTCCCGGGTACTGTCCCCACCATCTTCTGGTCCGCTTTCCGACCCATCTGATTCGTATACCAGCTGAGCTGCCGTTTTTTTGCACATGCGGGCCAAATGCCCTGTATAATCACAATTTCTGCAAACAGCCTGCTGAAATCGACATCCCCTTGACGAGTGCCCACCCCCTCACCTCCCTGTTCCATTGTTCAAAGTGTTTCCAAAGAATGAGTAGAGTCTGGCTGACCTCTCTTGAGCTTCTCTCAGTTTGTAGTTGATTGCTCGCATTGTGGGTTGATGAGGTGTGAACGGCCGTTCCTGTGGCCCTTGATGGCTTCTGCCTGCTGTCGAGAGCCTGTTCTCCTGGTTTTGTCTGTGTGTGGGGTTAGCAGCTTGTTTAGTGCTGTGAACTTCTTGTTCCGATATTTCGTTAGTTGTCGTACCTGCATTGTAAATCATCCTCGTTTCTTCTTCCCCTACCAAGAATGTCTGTGCAACCAGTGCTGCTGCCTCTAAGGTCAGGTTCTTGGTCTCTATGAGCTTTCGGAATATGCCTGCGTGGCCTATTCCTTCAATGAAAAAGTCCCTCAGCATTTCTCTCCTCAGTTCATCGGAGAACTCACATAAACTAGCCAACCTCCGAAGTTCCGCCACGAAGTCGGGTATGCTCTGGCCCACACAGTGTCTGTAGTTGTAGAACCTGTGTCTGGCCATGTGTAGGCTGCTCGCTGGCTTCAGGTGGTCTCTTACCAGTGTGCTCAATTCTTCAAACGACTTGCTTGCTGGTTTCTCGGGTGCCAACAGATCCTTCATTAAAGCGTATGTTTTCGAGCCACAGCTGGTCAAGAGATGGGCTCTTCTCTTGTCTGCCTTATCGTCGCCTAACCAGTCTTTGGTTACAAAGCTTTACTGGAGCCTTTCTATAAAGTCCTCCCAATTGTCTCCCGCATTGTACTTTTCATCTGATCCGTTGTTTGCCATTCTGTGGATTCTGTAATCCCGTAACTTGTCGCCACTGTAAAGTCCTGTCCCCTCAGTACAGATTCACACGAGGCATGTAGTGAAGTTAAGGTCACTCTGGACCTGCACCTTTATTTCACAGCTCTGGAATGCTGCACTTGCCTGAGACCTATCCTTATATACCTGTCTCTTGCAAGTGCACCCCTGGTGGTAAGGTATGCTGGTGGTTACAGATTATATCTTATTACAGTCATGTATAGCATGTTAGGATACAGTTATATATAATAATGTAAGATACATGACATTGTCCCTTTCGAATTTTGCTGTAATGTGACCCTTTATGTTTTTTGCCTTCGGATTCTCTGCCCTCCACTTTTACTATTCTCCTTTCTATCTTTTGGGGGGGAAATGTCAATGCCTAGCTCCATTAGCATTATACCATCTTTCGTCCTGGTACTTTTAAAAACTTGTGTGAATACAATTTGTTTCAAAAACCCCACATTTATTTTTAACTCTTTTCCATAACCTTTCTGTCAAAAAATCCCAAATCGTGACTGCTTGCTTTTGGGATCCAATTTCTTCTATATAAGTTTCAGTTTTGTAGAATCGGTTACTCCAATGTACAATGGAACTTTGATTATCCAATATGGAAGGGTCCAAATATCAAAATTGGTGGATAATTAAGCTGCTGTTGCCTCCCAACCATTATCATCGTCCAGTGTGAAGTGGCAGGCCAGTAGGCAAAAGAAGCCTAGTAAAAGAAACAAAACGGCTTGATTGGAATCCATGACTTGAAGCAGCATGTTTTATTCTAAGTGAATTGTGTATGACCCGACTCAGGTTATGCATAACCCTCATCTGAAGTTGAGGCCCAGAGATCAAAAGATGTCTC
Source organism: Pristiophorus japonicus (assembly GCF_044704955.1). NCBI lineage: Eukaryota > Metazoa > Chordata > Chondrichthyes > Pristiophoridae > Pristiophorus > Pristiophorus japonicus. The sequence continues at coordinate 107,752,806 of NC_091984.1, read as the reverse complement.
CCAGCCCAGAGCCCATCCATTTTGCAGATAATCATGAGACAAATAATAGGAAAAGAAAGACTTGCATTTATACAGGGCCTTTCACAGCCTTAGGATGTTCCAAAGCACTTTACAGCCAATGAAGTACTTTTGAAGTGTAGTCAATGTTGTAATGTAGGAAACGTGGCTGCCAATTTGCGCACAGCAAGCTCCCACAAACAGCAATGTGATAATGACCAGCTAATCTGTTTTAGTGATGTTGATTGAAAGATAAATGTTGGTCAGACACCAGGATAACTCCCCGGCTCTTCTTCGAAATAGTGCCATCGGATCTTTTACGTCTATCTGGGAGGGCAGACGGGGCCTCAGTTTAATGTCTCATCAAAAAGCTGGCACCTCTGGCAGTGCAGCACTACCTCAGTACTGAGTGTCAGGCTCTGGGATAGTACTTGAACCCATAACCTTGTGACTCAGGTGAAAGTGCTACCAACTGAGTCTTGGCTGACACCAACAGGGGGCAGATGATCATTGAATCATAAAATGGTTACAGCATGGAAGAAGGCCATTCGGCCCGTGTGCCAGCTCTGTTGTGACTTTCTCTAGTTTGAAAGAATTAAACTGAAAAATGACTTAGCAAAATAATGTGTAAGGCAACAACTCAATGTAAGCCTGCCATATTTCATTATTGGATAGATTCTCAAGGAGAACATGAGCTATAAAACAAAAAGAGAATGTGTCTGGCTTGGTGCACAAGGCTCCAATATCTGCCTGTTTTCTTTAAACTTTAAAACATTTTGTAATTACTATGGAAGTTGTGCAGCTCATCAGGAACCACGCCTCTTCTTGGTCTCTCCTTTTTTCTTGCCTCCTCTGGTGGCCCAATGATGACTGAGAGCAGGAAGGCTGCAGATTTTTCCTGAGCCTGTATCAGCAATAGCCAGAATATCACTTCCAATCACTTCCACCAGCAACATTTGCATCTACATGGAAGGTTCTACTGTAGAGTTTACTCCCAGGTTAACATTTAAATTTCTAGGAAGTTACAGTGTTCAACTTCTCCATGTATGCGATGACATCCAGCACTACCTCTTTACAAACACCCTGAATCCCTCAAACACCTCTGTGTTGTCAGCGTGCTTGTCCAATATCTAGTTTGGATGAACCTTAGCTTTCTCCAGTTAAATACTGAGAAGACAAAAGCCATCATCTTCAGCTCCTGCAACAGATTTTGCTATCTTACCGCTGATTCCATCCCCTCTCCGGCCATTTTCTCAGGCTGCAGAAAACTGTTCACAGTCTCAAGAATCTGTCCCCATATCCTCTCCATCATAAAGGTCGCCCATGTCCATAATATCATAACTTATAAAAAGACTTGCATTTATATAGTACCTTTTACAACCTCAGGATGTCCCAAAGCACTTTACAACCAATTAAGTACTGTTGAAGTGTCGTCACTGTTGTTATCTCAGCTCATCTGCCAACGAAGCCCTCATTCATGCCATCATCACTTCCAGAGCTGACCACTTCAGTGCTCTCCATGCCAGACTCCCATTCTTCAACTTCCATAAACCCCAGCACATCCAAAACTCTGCTGTTCTAATCTATCCTGCATCAATGTCCGTTCGTTCATCGCCCTGTCTTCACTGACCTACACTGGCACCTTGTCTGCCAATGTCTCCAATTTAAAATTCTCCCATCAGCTGCAAATCACTTCACACTTTTCCCCTCCCTAACTCCATAGCCATCTCCCGCTCTACAACCTCCCTTCCCCCCTCGACCTGTGAACTCTCTGGTCTTTTAACTCTGACTTCATGCATTTTCCCTCCCTTTCCTCTGCCATTGGCAATCTTGCCTTCGGTTACCTCTATTGTGTCCTTACTCACTACAGCAAATCAACACGAGGCACATACTGGAGACAAGGTCACTCTGTGACCTGTACCTTTATTCACAGGACCAAGGAGTGATGACCCTGCGTGGGACCTCCCTTTATATACCTGGCTGACCAGGTGAGGAGTGTCTCCCACAAGTTCACCCCCTGTGGTCAAGGTGTGCATTTCTCAGGTGTATACAGTGTACAGTGTTGTTACATAAAGGTTACAGTTATGTGAAGGTTACAAACATGACATCACCTCCCCCCAACGTCTTTGGATCAAAGATTGAGTCTTTCAGGTGGTCCACACTCTCTCGTGGAGCGCCGCAGTTGGGGCTCTGGTTGTTGAGCCTTGGCATGCATCTTTGTCACCTGTGGTGATTCCGGCTCGTCCGGGCTGACCGCAGGGACTGTGCATGTTGCTGATGGTTCTTGTTGCTCGTTCACTGGCAGTGGTGTGGGCAGCATCTCATGATTTTCCTCAGGTTCTTCAGTGTCCATGCTGAACCTTTTTTTTACTTGGTCCAGATGCTTGCGGCATATCTGCCCATTGTTGAGTCTGACCACTATGACCCTATTCCCCTCTTTACCAATTATAGTACTCTCGAGCCACTTGGGCCCCGCAGCGTGATTAAGAACAAATACAGGGTCATCGATTTCTATCCATCTCCCCTTTGAGTTACGGTCGTGGCACTCATTTTGGGACTGGCGCTTGCCCTCAACAATGTCTGACAAGACTGGATGAATGAGGGACAGCCGAGTTTTTAGTGTACGTTTCATGAGTAGTTCCGCTGGCGGGACTCCCATGAGCGAGTGCGGTCGGGACCTGTAGGCCAGCAGGAGGCACGATAGGCGGTATTGAAGGGAGGGTCCTTCAATCTGGAGCATGCCTTGCTTTATGATTTGGACCGCACGTTCTGCCTGGCCATTGGAAGCTGGCTTGAACGGCACTGTCCTGACATGTTTGATGCCATTACCCGACATGAACTCCCGGAATTCATAGCTCGTGAAACACGGGCCGTTGTCGCTAACTAGGATGTCCGGCAAGCCATGGGTCGCAAAGACCGCACGCAGACTCTCCACTGTGGTGGATGTCGTGCACGAATTCAATATAATGCATTCGATCCATTAAGAGTACGCATCAGCAACAATGAGGAACATTTTTCCCATGAACGGGCCCGCGTAGTCTACGTGAATACGTGACCATGGCTTGATGGGCCAGGGCCACGGGCTGAGTGGGGCCTCCCTGGGGGCATTGCCCAGCTGGGCATACATCATGCACCTGCGAACACAGTGTTCCAGGTCTGCATCAATTCCCGACCACCATACATGTGACCGGGCAATGGCCTTCATAAGCACGATGCCTGGGTGCTCGCTGTGGAGTTCCCTGATGAATGCTTCCCTACCCCTCTGGGGCATGACTACCCGGCTGCCCCATAGTAGGCAGTCGGCTTGGATGAAGAGTTCATCCATCCGTCTGTGAAACGGTCTGACCTCTTCAGGGCATGCTCCGTGTGCGGGCGCCCAATCCCCAGTCAGGACACATTTCTTAATCAGAGATCGGAGGGGATCTCTGTTTGTCCAGGTTTTGATCTGGTGGGCTGTGATGGGGGAGCCTGCGCTGTCAAAGGCATTGACAGCCATGACCATCTCCGCGCTTTGCTCCACTGCCCCCTCAGTGGTGGCCAGTGGAAGCCTGCTGAGTGCATCAGCGCAATTTTCGGTGCCTGGCCGGTGCCATATGGTGTAGTCATACGCAGCCAGCGTGAGAGCCCATCGCTGTATGCGAGCTAACGCATTGGCATTGACAGCTTTGCTGTCGGACAACAGGGATGTTGACGGCTTGTGGCCCGTTTCTAACTCGAACCTTCTGCCAAAAAGGTACTGGTGCAACTTTTTCACCCTGTAGACACATGCAAGTGCTTCCTTTTCAACCATCCCAACCCCGTCGCCAAATGTTGTGTCCTTACACACTATAGCAAATCAACACGAGGCACATTCTGGAGACAAGGTCACTCTGTGACCTGTACCTTTATGCACAGGACCAAGGAGTGATGACCCTGCGTGGGACCTCCCTTTATATACCTGGCTGACCAGGTGAGGAGTGTCTCCCACAAGTTCACCCCCTGTGGTCAAGGTGTGCATTTCTCAGGTGTATACAGTGTGCAGTGTTGTTACATAAAGGTTACAATTATGTGAAGGTTACAAACATGACAACCTCAGTTCTCTTCAGTTCTCACCCCAAAGCCTCACCTCTCCATTCCCTCCTCTCTTTCCAAACCTTCCTTAGGGCCCACCTTTTTCTTCTCCAGCATTATCTAGGTTGGACATAGATTTCTTTGTTCTGGTGAACGGGGATTTACACACAATGGGGGGAATTTTATCTTTTCCGATAGTGTAAAGCGTCAGGTCAGATGCTCATTGTATGTCTCTCCCAATTTTAATTTCCATTGACTTCAATAGAAAGGAAAATCAGACTTGGTGCATAATGGACGGCTGGTCCGATATTGTTCGTTTTACATTATTGCCAAATGTTAAAATTACCACCAATATATGTGGTGAAGTGGCCTGATGCCCAGTGGGAGCATGTTAGTAGGATGAAAGTTCTGACCCATGATTCTTCATACAGTACATTCCAGCATCAGCCAGACCATCAGGAGAGGAACTGTGTGGAAGCAAACCACTATTCCCTGTCCTCTGAATGGAACTGCAAATATAAGCCGTCCTTCACTGTCACATTGCAGGTACAATTGTTTTTACAAGTCTTCGAATAGTACATCTTTATTTGGGGGAACTTTGAACCTTGATGTATCCTTGTGCATTTTGCTAGTTGTAAGCATGGTTGAACAATAATTAAAGAAATATGTCAAACTAAATGAGCATTTTTGTCATATTAGACTTTGGAACAACTCTAAATTGTTACAAGGTTTTGGTCTCTCTTGTAATAAAGAGAGCCATAATAAGGTTGGATATGGACTTTCCCCATAACTGACATCACTGGAACAGGTGAAGAGAACGAGACACTCAAAATATTGTTCTTTTAAAAATGAAACAAACCATTTTTAATCTTAATGATGAAAAATTTAATTGATCATGTACATAAATTTGAATTGCAAGTTTAGGTTTTATTGTTGTCTTCTTTAATCAAAATGGATAAACAACATAAATAAAATAAAAAAACATTTCCTCATCAAAGAAACATGACTTCACTCTGGGTTTTTGGCAGGGAACTGGAGTCATTACTCTTTGTCTGAGGTAAATTAAAAATTAAATAATTATATTACATGAAGATGTAATTGTTCTTAAATGTTTTTGATTGCGTGCTAATTACGCAAACTGCTTTTTATTTGAAAAATAGTTTGAAGAAAATATTCAATCCATAAACATAAACCTACAACAAACAGCAATAATTTAATGAGTAATCATTATTCTGTCTCCAGGTGTCCTGGGAACAAACCACAGCTGAATACAATGCACCATTAAACCAATTTTATTTGCCCTGTACCTAATTAACTTTAACTAATGAACTTTTAGTGTACGGTATAAACAAACTATATTACAAAGATTTGTGGGATATAATTCAAGAATTAATTTACACCTTTGCCATTTCTGAGTTCGTCCCAGGTCTTCATAGATTGTCCTGTGTATAGTAACAAATTCGAATGAGCTATCTAGCTCATACCATATCTCGCTATTACCATAGCAGGTCAATAGTTTTGATTTCAGTTTAAAATGGAATTAAAATTAAATGTTTATTTTGCTCATTCTTGCTCCCCTGGAGTTACTGCTACGGTGCTTCACCATTGGAGTAAACTGATGAATCGACTAAACATGACTGAAATACTTACATTAATAGTTTGAAGTGGGATTTGCAACCTTTGGATATATCGTTTTAAATGAGATCAAAATCAAGAAATTTGCATCAGGGTGGCGAAAATGCCCCAATGTAGTTGTACTTTACGTGGATGATGCACGTTGGAGATTGTGGTTTAATGACCTACCCGTGCTGTTGGCTCTATGATTCTATACAGTACTGCAGATGTGCGTGCGTTGTGGCAGCTGTGTATTATTGTACGTGATCCACGGTCCCCAGTATTGTTGTTTGGCTGATTTCAAACAAATTTAACGTTACTTGAAGTGAACTATCCAAAATCATTAAAAACAATCAAATGTAATATGAGCTCTCGAAGAAAAAAAAGACATATAATATATGTATATATAAGAACAAATATCAGGAATGGATGGTTTCTGAAATTATTCCAGTCGTGAGAGTTTATTAAAAAAAAAGTTGGGGCTGGTGGTGGCTCAATAAAAGCACCAAGCGAATGTAAGTTAATGCAAAATGAGTAAAACTGGAATGTGTTGCAGTTGATGAGTCTGTCGATTATTTTGAATGGCTCGGGGGTGCGGGAAGCATGTGATGAAAGGTTGTCCCAAATAAGAGCTCAGCAAACGCAGAAATGAAGGAAGAGTTGCATTTGATCTTGTGCAGTATGTGTGTGTGAAAGATGGCACGGTGTTGATAAAAGCTGCAGCTGGAGCGCGTGACCCTGGAGTGGAACGCGCATTGAGCCAGCGAGGGAGGAGTTGGCGGCGGCGGCGGCGCGCATTGGAACGCATCCGACGAGAGCGCGCATTGAAAGGGACATTCTTTTTTATTGACACATAGGGTGGGCGGGAGCGCGCATTGCGCGGGGCGGAGCCTGGCGGAGCGGAGAGACGCTGGCGGTGGTTCCCGGTGCGGCGGCGGAGGCAGCAGCAGCCCACTGACAGCAAACTGAGGATGGGAGCGGCCGAGGACAGGCAGCGGCGAGCCGGGGCTTGCTGTCACTGAGTGCTGGGCGAAGGGAGGAAGGGAGGAGACTCACTCGTACCTGCTGCAATGTGATGGGAGGCAGCCGGCGGCTACAGCACTCTTCCCATTTTAGCAAAAAAAAGGAGGATCTTCTATAACAACAAGAAGAAAAAAAATCAATTGTCCCCCTCGTCCTCCCCCCCCCCCCCCCCCCCTCTCCTCACAAGCTGTTGGATGGTTATAAAAGGCAGTCGAAGGAGCGAAGACTTTCCTCGCTGCAAGGATGCCATAGATCAGGGAAAGGTTTTCCTTGCCGCAAACCCGGATTGCTGACCAGCAGGAGAGAAAACCCACCCGCTTTTATTATGGGCGACGCGACGGAGCCTGGCAGGGAAATGAAGAAGACCTTCATTGTCCCTGCCATCAAAGCTTTCGATCATTATGATTTCTCCAGAGCCAAGATCGCCTGCAGCCTTTCGTGGTTGGTGGCGAAGGCATTCGGCACAGGTAGGCGGCGCGCTGCGGAGCCCCCGCGACCCGGGCGAGGGATGCGGGCATTTGCACACTCCATCGAGGGGAATGCAGCAGAGGGACTGCCAGCCAGCCGGCCCTCCCTTCCTTCCTTCCTTTCCACGACATCAACATCCCATAAACTACAAGGCGTTTTGAATTGGGCTCTCCGCCTCTTCCCCCCCCCCCCCCTTCGTCTTCAAAGATTTAATTTTATTAAAATTTAGAACGTTATTTTTATTGTCTTGATTGATATTTACTCATTTCTTCACTTGCTGGATCTGAATTCAGATTAAAGCACAGGGTGTTTACTTCCTCCCAAAGGGAAAATTCCCAGTTAACCTCTTCCCATGTGTCTGTCATCATCCCTTTCCGAATACTGGGGTTATATTAATGTGCTGTAGGAATGCCAAGCATGTGCTATCCATGTATTTGTTTTTAAACAGATCAAACAGCAAACTACAGGTCGTTTCCATAATCTCTCTTCTAAATGTCGAATGATTAGGTTAGATTCTAAAATGTAAAATATTATTGACCGCATTGCAATTATTTGTTTATTGTTGCCCTATATGAATTTTGCTGAACAATTCTCCAGTGACCCAGATTCAATCGTTTTCGCCATAGCTTTAACATGAATATGTGGAGTACGTTTATTTAGGAATACGCATTTTTGCATCTGTGCTGTACATGTTTTATCGCCTAAACCTATGTAAGCTGAAGCCAAGGAGAGGCGTGAGTGATTTTTTCATAATCTGCAGTTAATAATTATCGCGTCCAGAAGCCAGCCTCATCTGTAGGTTTAGAGCAGACGGAGGGAAATGGGCCTGTTAACTTAGAACCGCTGATTCTCTGCAAAAACGACGCTGATTGGTTCTTTATAAAGTACAAGGCTGCATTATTTTGGAATTACGTGAAATAGAGACAGAGAACTGGGTTTGTGGAGCCAGTGAGGATTCCGGATGGCCTTATTGAATGTCCGGACCCAAAGATGTGTTACATATTGGTGGTGAGTTGCGATGGTTGACCAAGAGCTTGGTGAGCATAATCACTTGTTTTGATGGGTTGGTTGATAAGTTTCATCAATTCAATGCAGATGGGTTATAAATGCCTTGATTTGATTATTTCTTCCAGTCATAGTTTTTTGAAGCAGACGTGTATTTCATAGAGCTACGAAAATTTACTTTGCCTTCAACAAGCATTTGTTTGTGTGGGGAGAGGGGAATTGTGAGGGCATAACAATGTGACATAAAGTTTCAGTCTGTATAATGGGTAATACACTGTTATTTCCTGTCGATTTTGAATCCAATATGGAAAAATGTCCCATTCAACTTTTACAGTTCACATGATTTTCTGAATCAACCAAAAGATTGCAAATTTGGTGCAGTATATTTAGTTTTTTTTAAAAGATCAAATTAAGGAGATTTGCTGTAATTATTGCTTTTCCTTAATTGATAACAGAATGACTTCTCAACTACAAATGTTAAAATACAGCACAGTCTTGATCTGCTCTTTCATCATTGCAATGGGTCTTTTATGTGATTTAAAGATACATTATGATTTCTAACCAAATTACTTCTTGTTCTGGTCGGAAGTGAGATGGATGTCACTGAATGGTTGCCTTTGCCTTTAAAGCAGTAGTGATAGGTGATTATCAAGGGTGCTGGCTTGGTCTGTTCTGTTTTTGTTTTCAGTGCCAGACCCAGGGCTCAAGCTCGGAGGCATCGAGCCAAGTGCATATTCTCCGAACTCCTGTTGTGACGTGTTTACAGCGTACTTGCACAGAACTGATAAACTTTAGAGTCTTCCCTTTTAGCCGAGGTTATCTGAAGAGACTGGCCCATTTGTTTTGCCTATGTTGACTTTTCCAACAAGCAGTTACAAAAGGAACAACACATTTCGTTAACATTTAGATAGGGAAATAGCATCTCTTAATCTGTCGCCAATTTAAAATGTGTCTTTTTTTTGTGAACAAGCATAAAGATGGTAAAATTGGCATGTTTTGTTACCACTACGTTTGTAAAACATTCAGTGGAACACAAATGAAATAGGGTGATATTTTATTTTCCTGTGTTCATAGTTATGTCACCTTTTGTCATCTCATGTATTGCCACTTCTTGCTTTTTGACATTTTCTTTCAAGACTCAAATCCTTGTCAACAGATCACTTGGTCACATTTTAAGTCACTATATAGTTTATCAGTTGTCGCCAGAGAAAGCACTCCCCACTTCCTGTTAAGTGTGCAGTAGAATTGAGTTCTTGATTCCTTGCATCTTTGGGTCCTAAGTTTGATCTATCCTCACAGATGGTCAGGTGTTAATTAAGTTTATGTATCCTCAGCCGAGATCCTAGTCCTCGTATTGTTTCAAATGATAGGTGGCTCTTTCATCATTGCAATGGGTCTATTGTTAGAAATACTTTGGTGTGTGTGCTTTTCTGGAGGTTAATAAAGAAGGAAGTATTTGATACCAAGTGATTGGAAAATGTAAGTCAGATATTTAATATCAGTAGGATATATTTTATTTTAGTTATCCATTGCTGCACTGGAGACCCTCCATTTCAGCAAATCCCAGTTCAGTACACAGACAGACCCAGGCAATTCTAATTTTCCCAGCACAGATGCCCCTGGATTGGCTTCCAGGCTCCCAGCTTCCATAAAAATAAATGGAGTTCCTCCAATATACACTTTGGTTACTGGCTCATTCTTTAAGCCACTCTTTAAAACCTACCTCTTTGACTGAGCTTTTGGTCACCTGGACTAACATCTTTGGCTCGGTCTCAATTTTTGTCTGATTATGCTTCTGTGAAATGTCTTGTGACCTTTTACGATGTTAAAGGCGTTATATAAATGCAAGTTGCTGTTATACATGAGTGATTGGAGTAGTATTAAGTGTGAATGGAGATCTGAAGTAGTGGTACCCCATGAGGAAAATTTAATAACTATCCGTGTATTCATACTACAGTTGTAGCATTGGTGGGAAGCAGTTTTGCTTCTGAATCATTTGCGATCTTGACACCCAATGTACACTCAATAAGCTTCATATTGATGCAAAGTCACAATTGCTTTGCAGTAGTGCTAAACTTGTAGTGTGAATGCAAAGAAAAGAAGGAACTTGTAATTATATAGCACCTTTCTCGACATCAGGATGTCCCAAAGTGCTTTGCAGCCAATGAAGTACTTTTTGAAGTGTAGTCATTGTTGTAATATAGGGAAATGTGGCAGCTAATTTGTGCACAGCGATGTCCCACAAACAGCAATGGGATAAATGTCCAGATCATCGATTTGAGTGATGTTGGTTGAGAGATAAATGTTGACCAGGACACCGGGAGTACTACTTCAGTAACTGCACTGACTATCAACTTACATTATATGCTCAAGTCTCTGGAGTGGGGCTTGAACCCACAATCTTCTGACTCAGAGATCAGAGTGCTACCACTGAGTCATAGCTGATGCCTCCATTAAAGAGATTTCCCAATTTACTCATTCTTAAAACTCCAAATGGTGAAGTATTCTGCACTAAAAATTTCTTTTTCCTTCTCAGCTCATCATTAAGGTATATTGGAGGGAGCTTTATTCTCAAATGTATCTGTGCTATCCCTCATCAATACTTGATGCTGAAATTTGGAACTAAAAATAGCTTTCTATGTCTCAGCAGTGACATTTCCCTTCTTGATGAGTAAAAAGTATATATTTATTTGAAAATGGCAATTTTCATTTGATTTTTTTGGGGAAACAGTTCATCTTGATGTTTCCCCTGTCATAAAACTATCCTATTGGAAGTTATCTCTCATGTTGTTTCTTTTGATTTTCCAACTCCAAAAGTAACCCCAAACTATGTTGATTTGCTGTTGCAGAAAGTTTTTCAGTATTTATTTCAAATGTATTTATTTAGTCGGATAATTCACAACCACCACACTGCAGCTGAAAAAAAAACTTGACTTGTTTACCCAGCAGGAATAAATAAAATACCAGATTAACCACAGTATATGGTATGAGAGCACCAACATACATTGCCACAGAGTGGTTGGTAGGTTTAGTTTTCTCTACTTTTGAGTGCTTGGTTTCTTCCTGATGCTTGGGTGGAGTATGGTGGGCAGAACATGGCAGGTGTCCTCCCTGAGGAAGCGAGGGAACATTGGAGGCGAGAGTTGATGCCATACAGATCTCATGCCTCCTTCTAGTGATCACATCAGAGTTATCAGGATGGAGCTATTACTTTTAATATGTCCGGAGACTAAAACCAGAGAAAGTAAATTTTAAAACAGAGATATTAGGAAGGCCTCTTCATAAAGAATGATAAAACCTTGGAATAATTTAGGTGGCAATGTAATTTAGAAAAAAAAAACTTTTAGGAATGTTTAAAGTCCAGCTTGATGATATAATCGGAGAGTTGGCATACTAGAAAGATTAAGCTCAAATAGGCTAAATGACCTTTTCTCATCCGTGACCTTTCTTGTGCTGTCTGCCTGTTCTCTTAATTGCAACTAATTAAGAGAACAAGCAAAACTACCAGGGATGGAGACAGACTCTTGAGGAGGAAATGAAAAGATTTGCACTCTTTTTTTTTTAAAAATAGGTTAATTAAAAATAGGAATATTAAAACTAAACGTAGGTATTTAAAAAATTTAATGTATCCAATTAAAATAATGACATTCTAGATGGGTCTAGTTAATGACAATTCTCTATAAACCTTTTTGCCACAATATAGTTTGTAAGTCCAAAGAATTTCAGCCCCGCTTAAAGGTATATTATTCCACAGATTATTATTTTATGGCTGAACTGAAATTAAGAAGTGCGGCACAGCGTTTAGTGGACCATAGGCAAATTTAAATTGGTACATTATCTGATGCAAATACCAAATTTATGACTGGGGATGTGTGTAGCATGGGGGGAAAAATAACATGAGGAACAAATAGAGCAGCTTATAATGTGGCTTCAGTGTAGCTGCTGCATGATGGCAGTCATTTGTTCTGATTGTTTGTGTACCACTTCAATGTAATTATATTCCTCCATAATGTGGTGCTGCTGTAGTGTTCATTCTGAGTGTCACTTCATCCTTACTGTATTTGTAAGCAAAGTGCACTCGGGTATGCGCAGTGTTTGCTTTCGGTTTAAAAAGTGCATTACATACCAGTTCTTTTGATTGAAGAGCTAAGGCTGACTGAAATGATTCTCAGAAGCTGAAACATTTTCCAATCATACCAATATGCAATGCTGTCTTGTAAAGTAAAGCAGTGCACAATGTGGCTTAGATCAGCTGCTTTGTCATAATTTGAAAATATATTGTTTCTGAAAAACAAACATACATTCTGTTGAAATGAGACTTGTGCAGGTTTTACCTACGTTCTTGTCAGTAGACATCATTTATCTCAAAAAATGAGAGACTAATTATATCTTTCGACCTTGGTTTGTGATTTTTTTTTATATAGACTTCATTAGTTTGGAGGTACTGATAGAAGCAGGGAGTAGAGATAGCATTAGCTCTTTTCCACATTACTTAAAAAAAAAATTGGAGCTGGATTTAACTTTCCTCTCCAAAGAGGAGTCAGTGAAACTGTTAATTCTGATTCAAGAAACTTTCAAACTTTAGCTTGATTTCATATTTTTACCATTCCTTATATTAAGTTTTTCTGCAGCAAATGCTCCACATAGGATGGCGAGTTCAATCATATTGTCTGCTTAATAACAAGAACCAAAAGTCTGACATGTTTATCTTCTTTGATATAGATTTAGCATAGGATATCATAGTTTTTTTATAAACTTGGATATTGGATATAAAAAACAAAGATGAGGTAATGTTCATTCTGTATAATTCATTGGTTAGGTCACAGTTAGAAAATTCGGTCCAGTTGTGGGTGCCCTACTTAGCAAGTATGACAAAGCCACAAAGAAGGTGCAGAAGAGATTCACTGAGATGACACCAGGGACGAGAGGCTTTAGTCAAAAGGAGAAACTGGCGTTCTTTTCATTAGAGCAGAGAAGGTACCGAGGGGATCTGATTGAGCTGTTCAAGATTAGTAAGGGTTTTGACAATTAATAGGGAAAAATGTTTCCACGTCAGCGATTCAGTAATTGGAGTGCATAAATATAAGATCACGATCCAAAGAATGGTTGGAAATTTTTTTGTTTTATGTAGAGGTTGTTTGGATATGGAATGCCGAAACAAAATCTATCATTGCTTTTAAACGAGAAATGGGTATAATTGAAAAAGAAAAATCTAGAAAGGTATAAGGGAAACGGGCAGGGGAATAGAACCAAGTGGTTAGCTTTTTCCGAAAACTAACACAGGCAAAGCGGGCAAAATTCTGTGCTTCTACTTTCAACTGACAGTTTTTTTGGATTGTACAATATGTTGAACTGATACTGGTAAATGGGTCTTTTTTTAAAAAACACATTGGGCTAGAAATTCATCATAAACCGCCACCACCGGTTTGCCGCCCAAACAACCGCTATGACTCCGCTATGAATTCTCCATGGAAAATTCATGAAAAAACAGGGAAAAATCTGCCCGGAGGGAAAAATTGGCGTTGCACGAGAATTCACGGCGGAAACCGTGATCTTCGTCAACTTTAGTCCGAGGCCGATTACCACTGCGAGTTGGGCCCAGAGAGGGGGGAAAACACACACAATATTTTTCCAAAAAATAAAAAATCGTAAAACATTCACAAATCCCTTTTCTAGTGAATCGCTGCAAAAGAATTTAAAAATAAACTTTAACTTTTTTTGCCGGGTTTCATACCTACCGCCGTTCGAAAGGCTGCTCCGACAGGTTTCTCCTCGGCGTTTTTTTCTCGCATCTACGGGTCACCGCTGTGACCAAACTTGGACGGAAGCGCTTTTTCCAGTGTTTCACGCCGGCGGTCCACTCCCCAGCGGCATTTCAAAACCGCCGGCGGAAGACTTCAATGAATTTCCTGCTGCATCGGTTTCCGCCTATAACAAAGAAATACCACCGAAAAACGTGACGGAAGGCTGATGAATTTCCAGCTCAGAGTTTTGAAATGACCAATACACATATTGGCACAATATCACTTTAGTATGATACTCAAATATCCAGCAGTCTGATACTACGCACATTGTTATGGCTGCATAATAAAGTGTGCTGTCTCTGTTAAAGTGCCTTTCACTATAACTTGGATTCCATAAATTTCTGAAGGGAGCATTAAAGAGAGGGAGAGGTGCTTACAGTTTTCATTGTAGAGAAAAGGCTTCAACACATACAATAGAGAATACTTTCTTTAACAATTAATAAAAATGTCTTTTGTTTGCAAAATGAAATGCTTTCCAGTTTTCTACCATTATTCAAGCACAACATTCTGATTTGATTGCCTTTTTGCTTTTTTTAAGACCATGTACCAGAGGAACTTAGAGAACCGTTTTACACAGACCAATATGAACAGGAACACATTAAGCCACCTGTTGTCAACCTGCTTCTTTCTGCTGAGCTGTACTGTCGTGCTGGGAGCCTGATCTTGAAGAGTGATGCTGCCAAACCACTGCTTGGTCATGATGCAGTTGTACAGGCTCTTGCACAGAAGGGTCTTTATGTCACAGAGCAGGAGAAACTAGTGACAGAGAGAGATCTTCGCAAGAAACCAATTCAGATGGTGAGTGTTTGAAAGAAATCAAATTGCATTTGAGATGTTACTCCATGTTTTCTTATAATGCCCTTTAGCTTCTCTTACGATGCTTTGTAGTTTATGCTTTATATGAAACATGTGGATAGCAAGTTTTTAAGCTACTAAATACTAGACAGTGTGGAAATAATTTATTCCATGGGGATTACTATAATGTTTATATTTGGTATTTTGATAACTCTCGAGCAAAAAAGCTGATTTATTCATGTGCATAAATTGAGATTATATACGTATTAGTTGTTTTATGCATTCTGAATTTAATTTTGTTTTAGTCTTGCATACTTTAAGGGATCATTCAAATGCATACTTGATCTGTGACTGAGTTCCTGGTGTTTACGTGGGAATTGTGTGATGGCAGTTTCCAGTTGTTTGTACTGGTAAACGAGTTAAATGAGCTAAAGAAGCTTCGTCGTGAAAATACTAACTCTGTGTTACAGACACAGGGTATTTGTTCTTTTCATCCAAGGGTATGTGTGTTTTCTGCACTAATCCTGGCAGCCTCTGCTGTATGCTCCTGGCGTCCAGTCCGCTCTGGTTGGCAGAAACCCAGAGACGAGGAATGGAGGCCCAAAGCATTAGTAAACAGCCTCACACTAATGTAGGAAATATAGTAAAAGGTTTAGCATATTCTTTGTTGGTAGTTGTTAAGCTGATACCAGCATATAGGAAATACACATCTTTGCATTTTGCCGCTTCATCCATTTTGGTCAATTGTTTATGAAATTGTGCCAACGTACAGATGCTTAATGTGTTGGTATGAAATTCCTTCCTCCATTGTTCTAACTGAGGTGTTAACCTGTTTATTTTAAATGGTTTACCATCTCAATTAAAATAGCGAAAAAAGGAATTTAATTGTATCCTTCGCAGTAATTTCAAGGCTTATCTGTGTCCTAAGTGTACTCATGAGGGGGAGGGGAGGTGAAGACAAACTATGAAATAGCTAATGGCTAAGATAAGGTACAGGATTGATAAACGAGGGGCTGTGGATGTGTCGGAACCTGAACAGGTTACATTGATTACTGTTGTCAGACAAAGTTGAACAATGGTTGCGAGTTTTATTGATCCCTTTAGTGTACAGTAGGTGTCATTTCTAACCAGCAGCACGCAGGAGAGATCTGAACATGTTTTCTCACCCAAGAACTTGTCTTTAGCTCTTTCCATCCCTGTAACAAGGTATTATTATTGTTCTTTTGATTATTTTTTAAAGTTTCAGTCTGTGGAAGGAACACAAATTGATTCTTTGTTAATGGCTCTGCTGCAATCTAACTCTGCTTTGTCAGAAACATACAGTACTAAAAACTTGAAATTCATACTTTGTCTTGGAGTTAATGATGGTGTCAGTGTTCATGAAATTGTTCAGTCCTTGGGACAATGATGCGGTGACATAGACTGGACGTTCGACAGGCTGCAGCTCATGAACATGCATCTCCTGACGCATAAAGGGATTAGCATTGCATTTGCTTTTTTGATTCTTGATATCATTGACTGGAATATACAGCAATAACATAGTTTTCCATAGTCTTTGTTTCTCACTGATCATGTTCTTTGGCTAAACAGCCAGCATTCAGGACTTAACGTAGAAATTGCTGGTAGCAGCCGAAAGTTTAATACGTATGGATGATATTTTCTCCACTATTTTAGCTAATGTGTTGATGCTAGTGTTGAAATAGCAAAGAAATCTCGTACGAACAAATGAAGTGTTTGTCTGTTAATTTGGCCAACAGTAACTTCCAGATTTTTGTAATATGCAAAAGATGCTGAAACTTTCAACATGTCAGACAGACCTTGGGGATCAGCTGTGCCTGCTCTTGGTGAAATAGGGAACAATACTGAAGTCTGTGAGTGCATGATTGCTGGTACAAATCCACCACATATCAGTTTCTTTCAGCGATGGCAAGACCTAAAGACAAGTTCTTGGGTGAGAGAACACGTTCAGATCTCTCCTGCATGCTGGTTAGAAATTACCGCACTGTACATTAAAATACAGAAAGGCAGTGGTAATTCTATAATCCTTAGTAAAGGAGGTGCAACTATCAGAGGAAAAATAGCAGTCTAAAGTCCAATAGCAGTTGCTTGAGTAGACTCCTCTCAGTAACTGGTCTTCAGAATCAGAAGTGAATTATTTTCATTGAAGAAACAAAGAATGAGGCAGGACATGATCCCAGTCTTTAAAATGCAGGGACCAGTGGGCAAAGTAAGATGAAATCAGGCTATCTATCTTGGACAGTGTGGCGAGCATTCGAAGATGCGAGTACAAAGTAAATCAGACCTGAATGAGATTCAGAAGAAAGCATGTTTGTAAAGGAATCTCTGTAGTGAAGACCATTATCTGAAGGGAATGCAGCTTTAATTCATGTACTGAAAATTGGAATTATCAGATAATTTAAATGAAGTAACTTTGAATTAAGAAGAGTAGCCCATATAACACAGTCACAATGTAAACTGTAGTGTTTAAGTTGCACTCTGTCACGCCTTTATGACCTTGAAACATAAGGAGTGACTGATACAAAAGATAAGTTCTTTTGAGCAATAAAACACCTTCTTGGCTGTTTTCTAGCCTCACTCCGCTGTGTCACTGGGTTGCCTGGCGAGAAACTCACTGGCGCTTCCCGAGTTAAAATTGCAGTTGGACCCCGTTACTGTCATTGGACCCGACATGCACATGTGAAAAAGGACCTCGCCAACTTTGAGCAGTGCCCTTGCCATCTGCTCAAGAGAGCAGGTTAAAATCAAATGAGTCTGCTTCTCAGCGATTTTAAGATCTTTTGAGCTGCAATACTATTAAATTTCCCTTAACATGGTGAAATTGCAGCTTTGTGTTAACGTGAGGTCTGTCAATTTGTTGTGTGAAAAATGCCTCGATTGCCTGTGAACTGTATTTGTGCTGTGTGAACAGCTGGCAAGCATGAAAGTGGCTCTGAACCACTGTGTTGCAAATTATGATAAATTAACATTGCACTTTTATTGGTGATGGACCTTACTAAACAGAAGTGTCATTTTATAGCCTAAAGCAAGGAAATGTACTTTCTGCACATTTTGAAATTAAATAAATATCATCTTTATAAACACTGTTGTCGGACAGCTGTAATGTGGAATGTCTGTAGAGGTAAAACTCCTGTGCTGATTGGAAGTGTTTGGATGAACAAATTTATGATTGCTATAGATCTTTGAGAATACTTAACTTAAATCATAATTAAGCAATCTCAATATTTTAAAGTATTCAATTTATAAACTACTGTACAACTGCTCAGCGAACTGAGGTTGAAAAAGTTAATCCTGTCGGTATAGCATCCATGAACAACTTTAAAAAAATTCATTCTTGGGATGTGAGCATTGCTTGCAAGGCCAGCGTTTATTGCCCAACGCTCACTGCAGTCCGTGTGATGAAGATACTCCCACAGTGCTGTTAGGGAGTTCCAGGATTTTGACCCAGTGACGTTACATGAATATGTCCAAGCCAGGAGGGTGTGTGACTTGGAGGCGAGCTTAGAGTGATGGTGTTCCCATGCACATGCTGCCATTGTCCTTCTAGGTGGTCGAGGTTGTGGGTTTGGGAGGTGCTGTTGAAGAAGCCTTGGTGAATTGCTGCAGTTCCTCTTGGAGATGGTGTACACTGCAGCCACAGTGAACCGGTAGTGGAGGGAGTGAATGGTTAAGGTGGTGGATGGGGTGCCAATCAAGCCGGCTGCTTTGCCCTGGATGGTGTCGAGCTTCTTGAATGTTGTTGGAACTGTTCTAATCCAGGCAAGTGGAGAGTATTCCATCACACTCCTGACTTGTGCCTTGTAGATGGTGGAAAGGCTTTGGAGAGTCAGGAGGTGAGACACTCGCCGCAGAATACCCAGCGGTGCGCCGGGGTGGAGGGAGCGAATGTTTAAGGTGGTGGATGGGCTGCCGATTAAAGCGGACTGCTTTGACGTGGATGGTGTCAAACTGCTGAGAGTAATGAGTCATGTTGTCCATTCACCTCTGGGAATTCAACATGGGTGACACCTGATTTAATAGGCAAGCGAAATAAGTTTGTTTAGACTCCGTCCAGTTGCTGGTGGACACGAGTCCACACAATACGAGTCCGCCAATAATTTGGTACTAATTCTGCCAGATTCCTGCAGAAGGGCTACAGAAATGGCAGTTGG
Organism: Pristiophorus japonicus; assembly: GCF_044704955.1. NCBI lineage: Eukaryota > Metazoa > Chordata > Chondrichthyes > Pristiophoridae > Pristiophorus > Pristiophorus japonicus. Next base: position 107,733,881 of record NC_091984.1, on the reverse strand, counting down.
GAAAGAAAACATGTGACGGTAGCAAGGACATTTTTTTTTAATTTTGAAAATATGCTTTCTTAACCGCACTTCTGGCCTTGATCTCCTTTACCGCAAGTTTGGCTGAGCGGGGAAACTTGCTGTCACTTCCCGCTCAGGCCACCAAGTTAAAATTGCAGTTGGGGTCCGATGATGTCATCAGACTCACCATGCATATGTTACAAAGGATCCTGCTCGCTTTGGGAAGGCGCCCTTGCTGCCTGCGCGAGAAAGAGAGAGAGAGAGAGAGAGAGTAGGTGACAATCCAGACCTTGTTACTCCAGGTCGAGTAAATAACATGCGCGATTTTAACTGTCCACACCTCCAGTTTCCGCCGGTGGGTAGGGTTAAAATCATACCCCTGACTTAAAACATTTTACTAATTTTAAAATACCACCCTGTATTATTTAAAATACTCACCCTGTAGTGTTAAAATATTTACCTTGTAGCATTAGAAATGCTCAGTCATATTGTTAGAATATTCTCCCTGTAATAAAATATTCTTCCTTATACTGTTTAAAATACTGACCCCCATTGTGTTAAAATACTGACAATAATTAGAATTAAAATTACTTGCCTTGTATTTCAGGTTGAGCGTCCGAAATCTGGAATTCCAAAATTCGGAATGTTCTGAAATCCAGACATTACGTGGAGGGGTTGTCCGGAATCCGGAAAATGTTCCGAAATCTGGACATTTTTTAAAACGGCGATAGCGACACGCTAATCACTGCGCTCTATTTTAAAGGCCCAGCAGTAAAAATCGGCGGAAACCGTGGTCCCCACCAACTTTAGTCCGAGGCCGTTTACCGCTGCGAGTTGGGCCTAGAAAGGAGGAAAAACACCAAAAAAAATTTTTCCAAAAAATAAAAATTCACAAAACCCTTACCTACTAAATCGCTGAAAAGAATTAAAAAATGAAAACTTTAACTTACCTTTTTTTGCAGGTCTTCAATGCAGGTTTCTCCCAGCTGCCGGACCCAGACCCACCAGCCACCGCCCGCCCCCAACCCCTGCCCTGGACCCTCCGCTGCTCCGGATCCTCCGCCACCGCAGCACCCTTACTTCGGCCCAGGTGTTTCTGGATTTGGAACATTGGAAAGAATTCTGAAATCCGGAAATACCCGAACCTTGGCCCGGGCGTTTCCAGATTTGGGACATCGGAAAAACATTCTGAAATCCAGAAATACCCAAACCTTGGCCTGGGCGTTTCCGGATTTGGGATGTCGGAAAGACATTCCGAAATCTGGAATGGCCTCGGTCCCGAGGTTTCTGGATTTCGGATGCTCTACCTGTATTAAAATATTTGTCTAGTATAATTGAATGCAAAAATAAGAGGTTTTCCCACAACAGACTAATTGTAGCCTCTGTATGTGAAGCAATATGTAATTTTGTTTTTTTGCTCCCAGAACATCCTCCCCAGTTGCCAATTTTATATCATTATCCCTGGAATGGAAGGAGTTTCACTGTAAATCTAATGCAGACCTAGTGCTGAATACTGACTCCCTGTACTGACATCCCACATTAAGTGGTAAAACATTACCAGTAATTAGGAACAAATAAAATAATTTTTATTATCCACATTCATCCCGTTCCCTCCAGCTAAATGGCTGATCTTCCATCCTGCATCCTCCGTAAACTTCAGCTCATCAAAAACTCTGCTGCACGTATCTTAGCCACTTTTCAGTTACTAGCTTGTACCTCAGGCCCTGCCCAGTCTGGTTTAATTGCTAAATGTTAGGAGCAGAGGTGGGCCGTGTGGCCCTTTGGCAGAGCAGGCTCGTTCAGTGGGATCATGGCTGATCTTTGATCTCAGCTCCACTTTCCCACCCGATCTCCATATCTCCAATCTAGGGATCTGGGGATCGGGCAGGAAAGTGGGTATAACCAATTAAGCATGGACATGGAAGGGCTTGCAATCAAAACAAAAGACGTCTCCAAAGAAGCCTGTACAGAGGCACAGGCTCCTACTAGCCAAACACAGAGCCAGGGGCAAAAAGATGTTAACACAGCCTCTTAATGGATGGATGGAAGAATGTTTAAGAATGCCTATGATGATGATGAAACTGATTTTGATCATGTCCTATGCAAGAACCTTTGAGAATACAATCCATTCCATTACTAAAAACTTATTCAAAAAACTATGTAAGCCACAAGGAACTGTGTATTGGGATGGATTTAATTTAATTGCATCAATTGAATTTTAGTTTTTGTTCTAAACACTACAATATATTGATAATATTTGCTAATACAACTGGGGTACCTGATAACTGGTACCTGGAGAGCGTGAATAAAATTGATGTATTTGCATACATTTAGTAGGGTAGCATTTAATATCTACACAGTTTGCTGTCTTTTGGATCTCTTGATACATACAAATGGATTACAGCTAAGCTGTTGCAAAAAGGGGGTCAAAAAGCCTTCATAAACTCATAAATAGGACACTAAATTGCCAGCAAAATATTTTTTTGCATATATTCCACTGTGATTTACTTCCTTGTTTTGAAAAGTACTTGACAATGGGCCAGATTCTGCGGTCAACCATGAACGAACGGCGCAAACCGTTCATTACACTTGTATTTGTCCTTGCTCCCACACTTGTGGGGTTTTGCACTGGAACTTGCTGTGATTAAAAAGCCATTTTGGTGCAGCATCCTCTACAGGGGATCTGGGACTTGTGAGAACAGGGCAAGCAACTGTGTGTCTCCTTAACCAATCACATTGAAGAATTGTTACTGAGCAGCGCAGAAAATTAAACATAGGTAGAAGGGTCGAGAACCGGACGACACCGATTTAAGGTGATTCGCAAAAGAACCAAAGGTGACATGAGAAAACATTTTTTACACAGCGAGTGATTAGGATCTGGAATGCGCTGCCTGAAAGGGTGCTGGAGGCAGACGTAATCACTGCTTTCAAAAGGGAGTTGGATAACTACGTGAAAGAAACAAATTTGCAGGCTACGGGGAAATGGCGGAGGAGTGGGTCCAGCAGAGGTGCTCTTGCAGAGAGCTGGCACGGGCTCAAAGAGCCGAATGGCCGCCTTCCGTGCTGTAACCATTCTATGGGCCCAAGTTTCGGCCTCAGTTGCTCCTGATTTTTTGGAGCAACTGGTGTAGAACGGAGTATCTTAGAAATTCAAATTCTCGGCATTTAGTTTGCTCCAGTTCTAGTCAGTTAGAACAGTTTCACTTTAGAACAGAATTTTTTTTTCAAAAGGGGCATGTCCAGCTTTCAAAGTTTCGGCAGTGTAACCTTACTCCAAACTAACTTAGAATGGAGTAAGTGAAGATTTTTGTACGCTCGAAAAAACCTTGTCTGCACTTTAGAAAATCAGGCGTAGGTTACAAATCAGGCGTAGGGAATGGGGGGGGGGGGTTGTTTAAAGGGAAGTTTACAAACATTAAACACTTCAGTTTTACAAATAAAGAGCCATCATCAATAATACATGATAAAAACATCAATAAATCAACCAATAAATCAATAAAAAAAAAATTAATAAATTTTTTTATTTTAAATCAATAAATAAAACATTTTCTACTTACCGACTGCAGCACCGGGAGCCCTCCAACAGCATGCTGGGATGCCCCCCCCACCCCCCAGTGTGTCTCTGTCAGTGTCTCTATCTCTCTGTCTGTCTGTGTGTATCTCTCATTCTCTGTCTGTCAGTGTCTGTGTTTCTGACAGCGAAGGGAGGGATGGGAGAGAAGGGGGGGGAGGGGAAGGGGAAAGGGAAAGGGGGGGAGAGGAGAAGGGGAAGGGAGGGGGGGAAAGGAGAAGGGGGGAGGGAAGGGAGAAGGGGGGGGGGAGGGAAGGGAGGAGGAGAAGGGGGGGGAAGGAGGAGCAGGGGGGGGAAGGAGGAGGGGGGGGGAAGGAGGAGGGGGAAAGGAGGAGAAGGGGGGTGGGGGGTGGGGGGAGACTGAACGGGCCGGACTTCGGGCAGGGCTCGGTCCCCAGCAGCAGATTTACAGGTAGGTGGCGTTGGGTTGGGTCCGGGGTAGGTGGCGTTGGGTTGGGTCCGGGGTCGGGAGCGCGGATCGGGTCGGGTCCGGTCCGGGGGGGGGGGGGGAGGATGGAGGTCGGGTTGGTTTGGGTTGGGGGGGAAGGGAGGGAGGGAGAGCTGGTTGGTTTGTGTCGGGGGGGGGGAAGGGGGGGGGCGCGGGGGAGAGAGCACGGGTCGGGTCCAGTCCGGGGGCGGGCGGCGAGAGAGCATGGGGCGGGTCCAGTCCGGGGGCGGGGCGGGTGGGGGAGCGGGATCGGGTCGGGGCGGGGGGGGGAAGCGGGAGTCGATTCGGGACGGGAGGAAGCAGGAGCTGGGCGTGGGAGGAGCCTTATGCACGCAGCCCCAGTGAGGCCATTCGGCCAGGGCTATGGGCTGCGTGCTTCGGGCCCCTCCCACACAGCTACTACACATGCGCGCCCACTGTAGCGCGCATGTGCAGAGGTACTGGCACTGTTTTCAGCGCAGGGACCTGGCTCCGCTCCCTACAGCTCGTGCTGCGCCGCGCCCAGCCCAAGAGGACCTGCAAGGAGCCGGAGAATCTGGAAGTTTTTATTAGGCGCACTTTGTGGCGCGAAAAACGGGCGCCCAGGTCGGGGCTGCGCTGTTCTCGGCGCGGCCCGAAACTTGGGCCCGATGATTCTATCATTCCTGTCCTTGCTGATCTACATTGCATTCCAGCCCCCCAAAGCTTCAAATTTCAAATTTTCATTCTCGTGTTTAAAACACCCATCTTTATCTCTGCAAACTCCTCCAGCCCTATAACCCTTGCGCCCCGAACACTCTGTTCCTCTATCACTGGTCTCTTTTGCAACCCCTCCCCCTATCTCTTTGCCCCACCATTGAAGGCTGTGTCTTTAGCTGCTTAGATCACATGCTCTGGCATTCTCTCCCGAAACTTTGTACCTCAGTCCCCTCCTTTTAAAACCCATCGCTTTAACCTAGCTTTTGGTCACCCCTCCTGATAACTCTTCCTTTGGCTCGGGATGCATTTTTTGATTAAGAATGTAAGAACATAAGAAAAAGGAGCAGGAGTGTGTCATTTGGTCCCTCGAGCCTGCTCTACCATTGAATAAGATCGTGGCTGATCCGAGCTTGGCCTCAACTCCACTTTCCTGCCAGTTCCCCATAACCCTGGATTCCCCTAATAGTTCAGGAATCTGTTTGTAAGAACATATGAAGCACTTTGGGACATGTTCCTATGTTAAAGCTGCTATATAATTGCAACTTGTTGCACGAATAAACTAGTCTTCTTTCATTCCTATATTACAATTATTAAATTTTAATAGATGGAGTAAAAAAAGGACCAAAAAATTCATAGTGATAAATTGCTGCACAAAAAGCAGCTGAATTGTAGTTTCAAAATTGTTGAACCATTTCACAGTTTTTTGAACAGCTAATTTCCATCATAAATATATGTTTTTGCTAAAGAAGCAGACATAAATGAGATGCAGTCACTACTGAACAGCAGTAGACAGAATATTTCAACTCTGTAAATTTCAAGGGAATCTTTGTGGAACCCACAGCAGGAATATTAATTTTAGTTATTCACAGACCTAATGAAAATCAAAAGGATTATCTTTCATTCTCCTGGCTCTCTGATCATTCTAAATATTGCTTTCCTTTTAAAAAGAAAATAACTTCGCCCTCCAAACATCTGAAAGGAAGGAACTACAAGAAATCTCAGAACATACCAGGTTGTGTGTACAGGCTAATGTAGAAAAAGACGACATCTTTTGCATGTTCTGAAGAGTTTGGAATACATATCAAATGTTTTTAAAAAAAATTCATTTTTGGAATGTGGGCATTGCTGGCAAATATTGCTCATTTAAAAAAAAATTGTTCCTCCCGAATTGCCCTTGAGAAGATGGTGGTGAGCCCCTGCCTTGAACCGCTGCAGTCCGTGTGGTGAAGGTGCTCCTGCAGTGCTGCTAAGTACAGAGCTCCAGGACTTTCATCCAGTGACGATGAAGGAACAGCGATATATGTCCAAGTTTGGAATGGTATCTGACTTGGAGAGGAACTTGGAGGTTATTGTATCATAGTATCGATTGTAATAAAGTGTGATACAGCATGGAAGGAGGCAATTCAGCCCATCTTCTGGCACCGCCCCACATCTAAATAGGATTAGAAGATTGTGGCCAGAGCCTCTGCAATTTCCACCCTTATTTCTCTCTATAGTCTAGGATACATCCCATCAGGACCACAAGACTTTTCTCCTGTAAGTACTGCCAACCTTTTAAGTACCTCCTCTTTATCTATTTTATCCTATCGAATATTGCTACTGCCTCCTCCTTGCTGCTACGTAGGCAGCATCCTCTTCTCTAGTGAAGATGCAAAGTACTCATTTAGTACCTCAGCCGTGCCCTCTGTCTCCAGAAGAAGATCTTTTTTGACCCTAATTGCTTCTATCTCATCTTTGAAGGCCTCCCATTGTTCAATTCTTGTTTTGCCTTTTAAAAGACTTTTGGGTTTCTTATGTTAGCCACTATTCTATTCTCATACTCTCTCTATATCCCTCTTATTCCCTGTTTTAGATCTCTTCTGTAGTTTCTGCATTCAGCTTGGTTCTCTACTGTAATTAGGAACCTTACAGTGTCAAGCGCTTACTTTTTCTGTTTCATTTTTCTTTACTCATTCAGGGAGCTCTAACTTTGGATGCCCTTTTATTTCCCCCTCATGGGAAATGTGTCTACTTTGTAACAAAACAATCTCCTCTTTGAATGCCTCCCATTGTTCAATTATTGTTCTGCCTACCAATTTTTGATTCCAATCCACCTAGGCATGATCCCTTTTTAACTCGCTGAAATTAGTCCTCCTGCAGTTAAGTATTTTTACACTTGATTGTTTCTTTTCCATTTCCATAACTATTTTAAACCTAATGATATTATGATCCCTGTTCCTCAAATATTCGCCCATTGAAACATGCTCTACTTGCCCCACTTTATTCCCCAGAACGAGATCCAGCACTGCTTCCTTCTGCGTTGGGCTAGAAACGCAGTGATCAAGAAAGTTCTCTTATACACATTTCAGGAATTCCTTTCTCCCTTTGCCTTTTACACTGCTCCCATGAGTTCTCCTGCACCTGCTGCCCTTGTCCTTCGAGTTGCTGCTGGAGAAGTTATTGCTGTGCATCCTGTAGATAGTATACACTGCAGCCACGGTACACCAGTAGCAGATAGTTAGGCTACTGGATAAAGTGCTGATCAACCGACAGCTTTGTCCTGGATGGTGTCAACCATCTTGGGTGTTGTTGCAGTTACACCCATCCAAGTAAGTGGATTGTGAATTGTGGCTTGTAGGTGGTGGAGAGGCTTTGGGACGTGGAGAGATGAACCGCTCATGACAGAATACCCAGCCTCTAACCTGCTCTCGTAGTCAAGGCATTTATATGGCTGGTCCAGTTGAGTCTCTGGTCAATGGTAACCTCAAGATGTTGATGGTTAAGAATTCAGTGATGACAATGCCATTGAATGTCAAGTAGAGGTAGATAGGTTCTTGTTGGAGATAGTCATTGCCTGGCACTTGTGTGGTGTGAATGCCTGCCAGCATGAGGGCATAGACTGCTTAATTATCTGATGAATTATGAATTATGAATGGGGCTGAACACTGCCATCATCAGCGAATAGCCCCACTTCTGACCTTATGACGGAGGGAAGGTTATTGGTGTAGCAGTTGAAAATGGTTAGGTCTCGGACGCTGCCATGAACAACCCCTGCAGTGATGTCCTGCGGCTGAGATGATTGGCTTCCAAAAAACACAACTTATCTTCCTTTGTTCCTCTGTTTCAACATGATCGGGTCTTTCAGACTAGCCAGTTGTTCACAAGTCTGGCATTAAAAGTTCTCCTGCCCCTGTAACAGCTGATTATGGAGCTAAGACATGACTGAATATGTCAAAGATGTTGCTTGACACTAACAGAAAACAGAGAGTCGGGATAAATGGTTCATTCTTGGGCTGGCAATCAGTAACTAGTGGGGTGTCGCAGTGATCAGTGTTGGGACCCTAATTATTTACAATCGATATTAACGACTTGGAAGCAAGGAACGAGTGTAACGTAGCCAAGTTTATTGACTATACAAAGATGGGACGAAAAACGATATGTGAGGAGGACACAAAAAATCTGCAAAAGCACATAGATAGGCTAAGTGAGTGAGCAAAAATTTTGCAGATGGAGTTATAATGTTGGAAAGTGTGAGGTCATGCACGTTTAGAAAAAAATCAAAGAGCAAGTTATTATTTAAATGGAGAAAAATTGCAAGGTGCTGCAGTGCAGCGGGACCTGGGGGTACTTGTGCATGAAACACAAGGTTAGTATGCAGGTACAGCAAGTGATCAGGAAGGCCAAAGGAATAATGGCCTTTATTGCAAAGGGAATGGAATATAAAAGCAGGGAAGTCTTGCTACAGTTGTACAGGTTATTGGTGAGGCCACACCTGGAATACTGCATGTAGTTTTGGTTTCCATATTTACGAAAGGATATACTTGCTTTGGAGGCAGTTCAGAGAAGGTTCACTCGGTTGATTCTGAAGATGAGGGGGTTGACTTATGAGGAAAGGTTGAGGAGGTTGGGCCTCCTCTCATTCTTCTGAATTCCAATGAGTAGTGATCTTATCGAAACGTATAAGATTATGAGGGGGCTTGACAAGTTGGATGCAGAGAGATGTTTCCACTGATAGGGGAGACTAGAACTAGAGGGCATAATCTTCAAATAAGGGGCTGCCCATTTAAAACTGAGATGAGGAGGAATTTCTTCGCTCAGAGGTTTGTAAATCTGTGAAATTCGCTGCCTCTGAGAGCTGTGGAAGCCGGGACATTGAATAAATTTAAGACAGAGATAGACAGTTTCTTAACCGATTAAAGTGATCAAGGGGTTATGGGGAGCGGGCGGGGAAGTGGAGCTGAGGCCATGATCAGCCATGATCGTATTAAATGGCGGAGCAGGCTCAAGGAGCAGTATGGCCTACTCCTGCTCCCATTTCTTATGTTCTTATGGAGGAGAAGTATTGTAAACCCAATGTATTATCTGTAAATCTCTTTTTCTTAACCTGTTGCATATCTTTAGACTGAAACCAGTATTTAAGCAGCAATTTAATTATCTCCATTTCAGAGAAGACAACAATATGCTGCTTTGATAAGTAGAGGGTTATTGAGTTACATGTCCCTGAGACAAATATATCTGAGCTGCATTGTGTAGTTTAAAATGATGCATAAAGAAAGCCCATCACCTTAACTATTAACGTTCAGTCTATTGTGAATTATTTTTATGCCACCCAGCTTAGTGTCATCTACAAACTTGGAGATATTACATTCAATTCCTTTGTCAAAATCATTAATGTATGTTGTATTAATTTAGCTACTGTAGTATCTAAGTAATACTTATATGTATTTAGCTATAGATTCAATTTTCTCTTTCGTTCTTTATTCATCCACGTGCCCCATAATTAGCTTGCTTATTTTTGGCTTGTTGTGGAATACATAAGAAAAAGGAGCTGGAGTAGGCCATTTGGCCCATCGAGCCTGCTCCGCCATTTAATAAGATCATGGCTGATCTGATCATGGACTCAGTTTCACTTCTCTGCCCACTCCCCATAACCCTTTATTCTCTTATCGCTCAAAAATCTGTCTATCTCCGCCTTAAATATATTCAATGACCCAGCTTCCACACCTCTCTGGAGCAGAGAATTCCACAGATTTACAACCCTCAGAGAAGAAATTCATTCTCATCTCAGTTTTAAATGGGTGGCCCCTTTTTCTGAGACTATGCCCCTTAGTTTCCCCTATGAGTGGAAATATCCTCTCTGCATCCACCTTGTCGAGCCCCCTTAGTATCTTATATGTTTCAATAAGATCACCTCTCATTCTTCTGAACTCCAATGAGTATAGGCCCAACCTATCTTCATAGGTCAACCCCCTCATCTCTGATACCAACCTAGTGAACCTTTTCTGAACAGCCTCCAATGCAAGTATGTCCTTCCTTAAATACGGAGACCAAAACTGTATGCAGTACTCCAGGTGTGGCCTCACCAATACCCTGTACAGTTGAAGCAGGACTTCTCTGCTTTTATACTCCATCCCTCTTTCAATAAAGGCCAAAATTCCGTTTGCCTTCCTGATTACTTGCTGTACCTGCATACTCACTTTTTGTGTTTCATGCACAAGAACTCCCAGGTCCCTCTGTACTGCAGCACTTTGCTTTTCAGTTTTTTCTGTCAAAGTGGATAACCTCACATTTTCCCACATTATACTCCATCTGCCAAATTTTTGCCCACTCAGATAGCCTGTCTATATCCCTTTGCAGATTTCTTGTGTCCTCCTCACAATTTGCTCTGCCACCTATCTTTGTATCATCAGCAAACTTGGCTATATTACACTCTATCCAAGTCATTAATATAGATTGTAAATAGTTGAGGCCCCAGCACTGATCCCTGCGGCACCCCACTAGTCACTGTTTGCCAATCGGAAAATGACCCATTTATCCCGACTCTCTATTTTCTGTTAGTTAGACAATCCTCTATCCATGCTAATATATTATCCCCAATCCTGTGAACTTTTGTCTTGTGCAGTAACCTTTTATGTGGAACCTTATCAAATGCCTTCTGCAAATCCAAATACACCACATCCACTGGTTCCCCCTTATCCACCATGCTCGTTACATCTTGAAAGAACTCCAGCAAGTTTGTCAAACATGATTTCCTTTTCATAAAACCATGCTGACTCTGCATGATTGAATCCTGCTTTTCTTGATGTCCTGCTACTGCTTCCTTAATAATGGACTCCAGCATTTTCCGAACGATAGATGTTAGGCTAACTGGTCTATAGTTTCCTGCTTTCTGTCTGTCTCCTTTTTTAAATAGAGGCGTTATATTTACAGTTTTCCAATCCATTGGGACCTCCCCAGAATCCAGGGAATTTTGGTAGATTACAACCAATGCATCCACTATCTCTGCAGCCACTTCTTTGAAGACCCTATGATGCAAGCCATCAGGTCCGGGAGACTTGTCCACCTTTAGTCCCATTATTTTACCGAGTACTGCTTCTTTCGTGAGACTGATTGTATTAAGTTCCTCCCTCCCTATAGCCCCTTGATTATCCACTGTTGGGATGTTTTTAGTTTATTCCACCGTGAAGACTGATACAAAATATTTGTTCAAAGTCTCTGCCATTTGCCTGTTCCCCATTATTAATTCCCCAGAATACATTTCTCTTGAACTCGACTGATTACCCTTTTAAAGAATTCCCACTGTTTTTCTGTCTCATTGTTTTTCAAGGTTTTTCCCAATTTACCTTCTTTAGTTCCACCCTAATTTCCTCATAATTTGCTCTTTTCCAATCTATTACTTTAATCTTTATCCTATGTTTGTCACTCTCGATCTTAATCGTGAACCTTGCTTTGTTGTATAAAACAAAAACTTTTTAGCCAAATTGTATGCATGTAGTTAGCAACTGAATTTTACATGAAATATTACAATGTTTAGCAGTTTCTTTTTATATTAATGTAATGTTTATTGGTATACAAAGTAAAATTCTGCTCCAGCGAAACAGTTTTAAGATGACTTTAACAGTAAACTGGTCATTTTTGTTAAATTCGTTCCTGGGATGTGGGTGTCACTGGCAAGGCCAGAATTTATTGCCCATCTCTGATTGCCCTTGAAAAGGTGGTGGTGAGCTGCCGTCTTGAACCGCTGTGGTGCATGTACTCTCCCCAATACTGTTGGGAATGGAGTTCCAGGATTTTGACCCAGCGCCTATGAAGGAACGGCAATATATTTCAGGATGATGTGTGACTTGGAGGGGAACGCAGAGGTGGCGGTGTTCCATACGCCTGCTGCTCTTGTCCTTCTACGTGGTAGTAGTCGAGGGTTTGGGCGGTGGTGTCGAAGAAGCCATGGCGAGTTGCTGCAGTGCATCATATAGATGGTACACACTGCAGCCACAGTGCGCCTGAGATGGAGGGAGTGGATGTTTAAGGTGGTGGATGGGGTGCCAATCAAGTGTGCTGCTTTGTCTTGGATGATGTCACGCTTCTTGAGTGTTGTTGGAGCTGCACTCACTCAGGCAAGTGGAGAGCATTCCATCACACTCTGACTTGTGCCTTGTAGATGGTGGAAAGGCTTTGGGGAGTCAGGAGGTGAGACACTTGCCGCAAAATACCCAGCTTCTGACCTCGTGGCCACAGTATTTATGTGGCTGGTCCAGTTAAGTTTCTGGGCAATGGTGACTGTTGATGGTGGGGTATTCGGCAATGGCAATGCCATTGAATGTCAAGGAGCAGTGGTTAGACTCTAGCTTGTTGGAGATAGTAATTGCCTGACACTTGTGTGGCATGAATGTTACCTGCCACTCAGCCGAAGCCTGAATGTTGTCCAGGTCTTGCTGCATACGGGCATGGACTGCTTCATTATCTGAGGAGTTGGAAATGGAACTGAACACTGCAATCATCAGCGAACATCCCCAATTCTGACCTTATGATGGAAGGAAGATCATTGATGAAGCAGCTGAAGATGGTTGGGCCTAGGACACTGTTCTGAGGAACTCTTGCAGCAATGTCCTGGGACTGAGATGATTGACCTCCAACAACCACAGCCATCTTCTTTTGTGATAGGTATGACTCTAGCCAGTGGAGAGTTTTATCCCTGATTCCCATTGACTTCAATTTTACTAGGACTGCTTGATACCACACTCGGTCAAGGGCATTCACTCTCACCTCATCTCTGGAATTCATCACTTTTGTCCATGTTTGGTTCAAGGCTATAATGGGGTCTGGTGCCGAGTAAACCTGGCAGAACCCAGATTGCGCATCGGTGAGCAGGTTATTGGTGAATAAGTGCCGCATGATAGCACTGTTGACGACATCTTCCATCACTTTGCTGATGAATGAGAGTAGAATGATGGGGCAGTAATTGGCCGGATTGGATTTGTCCTGCTTTTTTTGGACAGGACATAGCTGGATAGTTTTCCACATTGTCGGATAGATGCCATTGTAGCTGTACTGGAACAGCATGGCGAGTTCTGGAGAACAAATCTTCAGCACGACAGCCAGGATGTTGTCAGGGCCCATAGCCTCTGCTGTATCCAGTGCACTCAGCCATTTCTTGACATCACGTGGAGTGAATTGAATTGGCTGAAGACCGACTTCTGTGATGGTAGTCCCTTCGGACAAGGTCGATATGGATCATCCACTCTACATTTCTGGCTGAAGATGGTCGCAAATGCTTCAGCTTGTCTTTTGCACTCATGTGCTGGGCTCCACCATCACTGAGGGTGGGGATATTCATGGAGTCTCTTCCTCCCATTAATTGTTTAATTGTCCACCAACATTCACGACTGGATGTGGCAGGACTACAGAGCTTTGATGTGATCTATTGATTGTGGGATCGCTTAGCTCTGTCTATAGCATGCTGCTACTGCTGTTTAGCATGTATGTAGTTCTGTGTTATAGCTTCCCGAGTTTGGCACCTCATTTTTAGGTAGGCCTGGTGCTGCTGCTGGCTTGCTCTTCTGCACTCCTCATTAAACCAGAGTTGGTCCCCTGGCTTGATGGTAATAGCAGAGCGAGGGATATGCCGGGCCATGAGGTTACAGACTATGGTGGAATATATTTCTGCGACTGCTGATGTCCCACAGCACCTCATGGATGCCCTAATTTTAACTGCTAGATCTGTTCTAAATCTATCCCATTTAGCACGGAGGTAGTACCACACAACAAGATGGAGAGTGTCCTCAGTGTGAAGACGGGTCTTCGTCTCCACAATGACTGTGCAGTGGTCACTGCTACCAATGCTGTCATGGACAGGTAGATTGGTGAGGAGGAGGTCAAGTAGGTTTTTCCCTAGTGTTGGTTCTCTCACCACCTGCCACAGGCCCAGTCTGGCAGTTATGTCCTTCAGGGCTTGGTCAGTAGTGGTGCTACCGAGCCACTCTTGGTGATGGATATTGAAGTCCCCCACCCAGTGTACATACTGTGCCTTTGCTACCCTCAGTGCTTCCTCCAAGTGGTGTTCAACATGGAGGAGTACTGATTCATCAGCTGAGGGAGGGCGGTATGTGGTAATCAGCAGGAGGCATCCATGCCCACGCTTGACCTGAAGCCATGAGACTTCATGGGGTCCGGAGTCAATGTTGAGGACTCTCAGGGCCACTCCCTCCCGACAGTATACCACTGTGCCGCCACCTCTGCTGGGTCTGTCCTGCTGGTGGGACAGGACATACCCGTAATGGTGGTGGATTGAGTCTGGAACATGGGCTGAAAGGTATGATTCTGTGAGTATGTCTATGTTCAGGCTGTTGCTTGACGAGTCTGTGGGACAGCTCTCCCAATTTTGGCACAAGTCCCCAGATGCTGATGATGAGGGTGGGTGTGCCATTGTTGGGTTCATAGCTGGTGCTGCGGTCCCTGCCAGGGTGTCTGTCTGGTTTTATTCGTATTATTGTTATTCGTAGCGGAACATTCTTCCAAAATATATATTTTAATGTTATTTATCAAGCTAGTTTGGTACCGTGGACTTGAGCAAAGCCATCAGAAAAGGACTTTGATCCTGTCCATTTTATCCATAAGTTTCCAGGACCAAACCACAATTTTATATTTTAGAACCTGATATAAGGTGTCTTTAAGTCCCATGCTAATAATTTGTGATTTCTAGGGTTCCCTCACTGAGTTGCAGAGAGAACATTGTCACCGACTATGCTGCACACAGCAGTATCGTTAAATAATTTATCACCAATTTCATTTGCAACTGGATCCCAGTATGTGCAGCGTACATAGACTGCTTATTATTCAAGTCCTGCTGTCTGTATGTAAAGATCGATAGGTAACAAATAGTGTTAATAATGAATTATGATTGGCTAATAGTCTACTCTTTATAAATAATGAAAAACTCAAGTTCTGCCTGTGTCATATATTTGTGTGAAGCACAAGCAGATTTCTGATTGTTCGAGAAGGAGGCACTTACACAGCAAGTTTAATGTGGATGCAAAGTGATTTTGACTTCGACCAGATGCTTACCTCATTTTATAAATCCAGAGTCAGGACCCAACATGACTCCTGAATGAGATTCTCTGGAGTGGGTTGATACTGCATGGAATTTAAATTTAATGCAGTGTAAAACCTGGTTTATAAAGTGCTAGGGGGTCCATTAGACCCCTGGGTACTGTGTAAACCCATCTAACCTCAATTTTTTAAATTTATAAATGGGACTTCTCCCTTCCATACTTTCTGAACATTTACATTTGTAACTGTTGGGAGAGATGACTGCTCACACCTGTATACAGGCAGGTGCACCACTATTTCTCAGGCAAGACTGCAACAGTTCCAATCCGGCAAGACAAGTGGAGTTCTTCCATGGCTGGAACTCAAACCAGAAACCCAGAGGTCTTGGGAGTTCAAATCCCAGCATGGGAAGTTGTGCAATTGAATTCCTTAAATCTGAAAGTACCTGGGTTAGCAGCAGATAAAATGACCATGAAAGCTGCCAGATTGTCACAAAAACCAAACTGTTCCACTGAAGTTTTTCAGGAAAGGGATGCCTACTTGTCTGCCTTAGGTGTGACTCCAGTCCCACAAAATGTAGTTGACTCTGAATGCCAGGGCATCTAGAAATGGGCAGTAAAGTATTGTCTTACCATTGACGCCCACATCCCAAAAACAAATAAAAAGCAACTGTCTATCTACTGTTCTGAGACTGATAGCTACAGTGTAAATGTACCCGTGGACCCTTTAACAAACTGATGAAAAACTTGACAGATCTCAAGGGGACTAACATTTGAATGTCAGTCAGGGCTGGCATTGAAACCCATGACTTAGTGGGTTAAATGTCTTAACACTCTATTTTGAGACCCCCACAGGCTTTCTTAAATAAAGTATCTAACTTAATGGGCTCAATTTTCCCCAATGCCGTTTTTTGGCGTATTTGAAGAGTTAGGCCTGTATTTTGGGGGCCTGATTACGCACCCCCCCACCCCAAAAAGTTGAAAGTTTCCATGTTTTAACTTGTGAATGTGGCCCGGTGCACATTGTCCTTTAGCTCTGAGAGAAGAGCATAAGATGTGCGCCAAAAAGATCAGCTTGCCAGGGTAACGAGGGACACACTGCGGATTGAGGCTGGAAAGTGAAACATACAAGACATTCTGGCCGGCTCATGGCGCCTTGCACAAGCACCCTGCACATTGCAGCTATTTATCAATATGAAAATATTAAAGAGTCTTTGTGCCAAAAGTCTATCCTGTAACCTGCATGAATTGGAAAGGCTCACCCTCTTTCCCCCCCCTCCCCCCACCACTGGTGCCCGGTGGCGCTCCTAACCCTGACCGAATGCCCCACACTATCTTTCCCTCTCTGCCGCTGCTGTCCCGGCTGTGGAACTGGATCTCCTGTGCTGATTTTGTTACCTGCCCAGAAGGTTTTTCAGAGCGGTTACATACGCCATCTTAAAAAAAAATCGTCGTTGGCCAAACATGCTTAAATGGCCAGAATTGGTGCGTGTGGCAGGTTATGCCCCCATGAGATTAAAACATTGTATCTAAATGTATTATGCTGGCGCAGAAACTTTGGGGAAACTTGGAGATTTTAATTTACCTCCAAAAAAAACGGTGCACGCCAAAAAAACGGCGCAGGTAATTGGGGAAAATTGAATTGTCTGATTTCTCACTGATATGGTAGCAAATAGGTAATACTTGATGCAACGAGGATATTGCTGCATTGTTGGCGTGAAGCTCAAGACAGGAATTTGATTTGTGGATACAAGGTAAGAACTATTTCATTTGGATGAAATATTCTTTATCTTGGAGTTTGTACTGGGGAAATGGGTGTAAAAGAATACAGCAGATCATTTCATCGAATCTGGAATTTAAGCGAGGCATTTTGTTCAAACTGTGGCAATTTCAAGTGGGTTTACTGCACAACTTGACATTTGCTGTTGCTTAACTTATATTACCGACCTCGCGTGTTGAGAATTCAGTACCAAATGTACAGTTACAATGCAAGTTGTTGGTGCAGTTTTCAAGATAGTTTAATGTGGATGATATAATTGTAATAAATGATTAAATATTCTTTTGATTAAGACAAGTAATGCATTTCATTTCAGCTGAGCTCTAAATTCAGTGGAACCTGAAAGCCAACTGTTCTCTTCTCCTAAGCAGCAGTTCCTGCAACCATTCATTTGGAGAACTCCATTCAGCTGCAGTTCGGTCCAGGTTGGAAATGTATTGCAAAACAAATCTAAACTTGGTGGAAACTTTTGGCGCTGCCCGTGTTTCCGGATTCTGCCTCCAGCTGTCAGTTGAGGAGTTCTGGGAGCCAACCTTTGCTGCTGTCAACAATGCTCAGATTTCAAAAGATGTTCCAGATGCCCTAAAATATAAATTGTAATCAATGCCAACTGCACCCTTTCAGCTGGAAGGCAAATGTCAGGCCCATTCACATACCAGTTATTATGACAGTTACCTGTTCATAACAATATTTTAAGGGGGGGAATTGTCTCTCTGCCAGATTCATTGTCGGTGCACTCCATTTTGTTTGATTAACTATACAGATGCAGGAAACCATGTTATTTCCAGTAAGAGCCTTTTGCTGTATATTGATTTTTTTTGAGTACTTGTATTGTGAACAGACCAGGTAAATGTTATGATTTGACAGATTTTGTCTAACAAATACGACATTTTGAAATACAATATGAATCATTTACTTCACTCAGCGAATTGGATTTGAAATGGTATGGCCAGAAAATAATTTCCTGCCATTTCTTGTAACTACAGGTACAACGTCTGAAATCCAGCAATCTCGGGACCGAGACTGTGCTGGTTTTTGGATTTTGCCGGATTTCAAAAGTATTGATTGTCTTGTCCGAAATCTGGCAACCTCGGGACCGAGAGCATGCCGGTTTTTGGATTTTGAAGGATTTCGGACCTTGCTGTTGGCACTCTTTGCCGCTCGCCGCCCGCCGATTCTCACCGCTCGTGGCCCCCCGGCGCTGTGTTTTTTTACCGATTTCCACCGGTTTCCTTGTCCCTTGCCGTCAGATGTCTGCATCTTGGCCGCCTCAAAAATGTCCGGTTTTTGGACAATTCCAGTTTTCGGACAGTCAGATTCGGGACATTGTACCTGTAGTAAAAGAAATAAGATTATTTTTTGTCGCTTGATTGTATTGGCCCTGAAATCCCGGTTGGAGGCTTCCCGCAGGCGTTCGCGTGAAAGCAAGAAATACAATCCGCACCTACCTTCTGCACCCGCGCCCTCCTGCGATTCCATATTTCTCTGGAAGGCTTCCGCTCATCACAGTGCATCCCTGTCTTACAGGTACGCAAGTCTAAGATGGAGTCACGTGGGCCTGGACAACCAATCACGGTACAGTATTCTCATTGATAGTAATGGGAACTCAGTATCTCTGAGTACCCATTACAATCAATGAGAATAACCCACCAAAACACAATATAATAAAATAAACAAAACACCTCGCATCTTTAAAATTAATTGAAATTAAAGTTAATTAAATGTTTTCGAAAAAATATATATATTTTGGATTTTTTTTTAATGTGTTTTATTGAGGGTTTAAAATAAACTTACCTTAATGGACAGGGTTTTTACTCTTAAACATGTGTGTTTAACTTTAATTTTTATGTGTTTTAAAACTCTTACGCTGGTAAAAGTAGGCTATGCGCCTGCTTTTACCGGGCATAAAAGTTTCAAGGACATTCGCTGGGCAAGAGATGGGCAAATAGCCCAATCTTGCCCGCGCGAATGTCCTTGCTGCGGGGATGCGGAAGATCTGTCGAGATATCTTGACAGATCAGAAAAGCCACTTTTCGGCGCATGAAAAAACTGGCTTTTGCGAGGCCACACCGGATCCGTGCGCATTCCGTACGGACCAAGTGAGGTCGGGATTTTAGAAATATAGAAAATAGGTGCAGGAATAGGCCATTCGGTCCTTCGAGCCTGCACCGCCATTCAATGAGTTCATGGCTGAACATGCAACTTCAGTACCCCATTCCTGCTTTCTCGCCATACCCCTTGATCCCCCTAGTAGTAAGGACTACATCTAACTCCTTTTTGAATATATTTAGTGAATTGGCCTCAACAACTTTCTGTGGTAGAGAATTCCACAGGTTCACCACTCTCTGGGTGAAGAAGTCTCTCCTCATCTCGGTCCTAAATGGCTTACCCCTTATCCTTAGACTGTGACCCCTGGTTCTGGACTTCCCCAACATTGGGAACATTCTTCCTGCATCTAACCTGTCTTAAACCCGTCAGAATTTTAAAAATTTCTATGAGATCCCCTCTCATTCTTTTGAACTCCAGTGAATACAAGCCCAGTTGATCCAGTCTTTCTTGATATGTCAGTCCCGCCATCCCGGGAATCAGTCTGGTGAACCTTCGCTGCACTCCCTCAATAGCAAGAATGCCCTTCCTCAAGTTAGGAGACCAAAACTGTACACAATACTCCAGGTGTGGCCTCACCAAGGCCCTGTACAACTGTAGTAACCTGTACTCAAATCCCCTTGCTATGAAGGCCAACATGCCATTTGCTTTTTTAACCGCCTGCTGTACCTGCATGCCAACTTTCACTGACTGATGTACCATGACACCCAGGTCTCGTTGCACCTCCCCTTTTCCTAATCTGTCACCATTCAGATAATAGTCTGTCTCTCTGTTTTTACCACCAAAGTGGATAACCTCACATTTAGCCACATTATCCTTCATCTGCCATGCATTTGCCCACTCACCTAACCTATCCAAGTCACTCTGCAGCCTCATAGCATCCTCCTCGCAGCTCACACTGCCATCCAATTTAGTGTCATCCGCAAATTTGGAGACACTACATTTAATCCCCTCGTCTAAATCATTAATGTACAGTGTAAACAGCTGGGGCCCCAGCACAGAACCTTGCGGTACCCCACTAGTCACTGCCTGCCATTCTGAAAAGTACCCATTTACTCCTACTCTTTGCTTCCTGTCTGACAACCAGTTCTCAATCCATGTCAGCACACAACCCCTCCAATCCCATGTGCTTTAACTTTGCACATTAATCTCATGTGGGACCTTGTCGAAAGCCTTCTGAAAGTCCAAATACACCACATCAACTGGTTCTCTCTCGTCCACTCTACTGGAAACATCCTCAAAAAATTCCAGAAGATTTGTCAAGCATGGTTTTCCTTTCACAAATCCATGCTGACTTGGACCTATGATGTCACCTCTTTCCAAATGCGCTATGACATCCTTAATAATTGATTCCATCATTTTACCCACTACCGACGTCAGGCTGACCGGTCTATAATTCCCTGTTTTCTCTCCCTCCTTTTTTAAAAAGTGGGGTTACATTGGCTACCCTTCATTCCATAAGAACTGGAGCCCATTATGTCTCATGAACTAAATTGAATGTTCCCTTGGTTAAATCTGAATGCAGTTGTGAATCATAGCTGCTAAAATCTGAAACCAGCGGAAGTTTAAAAAAAAAATTACTCTCAGATGTTGGCAAGGCTGGCATTTATTGTGCATCGCTGGCTGGCCTGAGAAGGTGGTGGTGGGGCTTGAACTGCTGCAGTAGTCGGGATTTAATACAACTGAGTGGCTTGCTCGACCACTTCAGGGGGCAATGTTGGTGTGGGACTGAAGTTACGTAGAGGCCAGACCGGGCGAGGATGGGAGTTTTCCTTCCCTAAAAGTCATTACTGAACCAGTTGGGGTTTTACGACAATCTGGCAGCTTCAGAGTCATTTTTACTTTTACAGTTTTTAAAAGAAATTTCCCGATGTTTAAAAAACAGAATGCAAATTCTCAAAGTGCCATGGTGAGATTTGCACATATTTTCTATTAATTATTAGTCCAGGCCTCTGGATTACTATTCCAGTAACATACGCATTGCCATGGATGCATTTGCATCAGGGAAAATTGTGGCTTGTAGTGAATAATCCAGAATATTTATCTTTAAGTAAAGATCCTTAATATTTGTACTTTATTTCTGTTCTTACTGTTACAGCAGGAGTTATCATAGAAATAATGTCAACCCAGCTACTCGTCTACCAAACTGCAATTTAAATTCAAAAGGCTTATCACCTGTGTTGTGCACGCTTTAATGCTCCATCCATAAAAATGTACTGGAACTATGTGACTGCTTTTCCAGCAGTGTTGCTGTTTAATCTACCTGAACATTCAATTGACTTATTAGAAATATGCCAACTTCCTTTTCAGCAGATCGTGGTATTCAGTCAGTTTTTTTAAATTAATGCCTCAGTATAAAGTGTTTACAGTATTTCTACAGCAGACGTTATAGACTGGGTTATTTTTGGCCATTATTAACTGCACTGTTTTGCAATGATAAAATTGAACAACCTGGGACCAGATTTGCAGAAGATTGTTTTCTTTTTGAAAAATAAAACAAAAATGCATGCAGAACATGTTGCATAATTTAGACTTGGCAGTTGTGAAGAAAGAAAGAAAGACTTGGATTTATGTAGTTGTCTTTCACGACCACTGGATGTCTCAAAGCGCTTTACAGCCAATGAATTACTTTTGGAGTGTAGTCACTGTTGTAATGTGGGAAGTGTTGTGTATGGAGAAAGAGTCAGACTAAACACTGTGAGCTCAAAGTAAAGTGTGACCGTAGTATCTTATTGCAGGTCTCCAGAGTGCCTCTCCAACCTGTGAAGCCTCCTTAAATACCTGTGCTCCCAAGGGATTATGGGATCCCTTGGGACTCCGGGGAATGAGCCCTCTGGTGGCTGTACAGAGTAAATACAAGTCCACATATATAACAACATTGCCCCCCAAAATCAATAGTGTAACTATTTACAATGTGAGTCGATCTGGGGCCTTTCTTTCCCTGGTTGATTGTCTGTGTGAAAGCTGGTGTTGTTGAATCATTTGTTGGGCCCTCGTTGGGCTGCTCTGCAGCTGGCCTTGCTATGCTGCCTGGTGTGTTGGGCCCTGCAGGGCTGCTGTGGATGATGGGTTCTGCTTCGTGGTCAACTGTGGTGTCGGTTGCCACTAGTGTGTGTGTTGGGGGATCAAAAAAGGTAGGGTCCAAGGTGGGTTGCTCAGGGTAGTCCGTGAATCTGAGTTTGATTGGGTCCAAGTGTTTCCGGTGAATGAGCCCATTTGAAAGTTTGACCTGAAACACCCTGCTCCTCTCTTTGGCCACAACAGTGCCAGGAAGCCACTTGGGACCTTGTCCAAAGTTTAATACAAATACAGGATCATTGACTTCAATCTCGCGTGACACATTTGAGCTATCATGGTATGCACTTTGTTGAGGCCGCCTGCTCTCTGTTCATGTACATCAGGGTGAACTAACGAGAGCCTTGTCTTAAGTGCTCTTTTCATGAGCAGTTCAGCAGGTGGGATCCCAGTGAGTGAGTGTGGGCTCGTGCGGTAGCTAAGCAGGACTCGTGATAGGCGAGTCTGCAGTGAGCCTTCAGTTACCCTCTTCAAGCCTTGCTTGATGGTTTGCACTGCTCTCTCTGCCTGACCATTGGACGCTGGTTTAAACGGTGCAGAGGTGACATGTTTGATCCCGTTATGGTTCATGAATTCTTTGAATTCAGCACTGGTGAAACATGGCCCGTTGTCGCTCATCAGGACATCGGGTAAGCCATGAGTGGCAAACATGGCCCGCAGGCTTTCAGTGGTGGCAGCGGACGTGCTAGCCGACATTATCTCACATTCAATCCACTTGGAGTACACGTCTACAACCAATAGGGACATTTTACCCAAGAACGGGCCTGCATAGTCGACGTGTACCCTAGACCACGGTTTGGAGGGCCAAGACCATAAACTTAGCGGCGCCTCCCTGGGTACATTGCTTAACTGCGAGCATGTATTACATCTGTGAAATCAGGATTCTAAGTCCGAATCGATACCGGGCCACCACACGTGGGATCTGGCTATCGCTTTCATCATTACGATGCCTGAGTGGGTACTGTGGAGGTCATTGATGAAGGTGACTCTGCCCTTCTTGGGGACCATTACTCGATTGCCCCACAGAAGGCAGTCTGCCTATATAGACATTTCATCTTTGCGCCACTGGAACGGCTTTATCTCTACCTGCATTTCCACTGGGACACTGGACCAGCTCCCGAGAAGCACACAGCTTTTGACTCGAGATAATAAGGGGTCCTGGCTTGTCCAGGTTTTGATCTGCCGGGCAGTAACGGGTGATTGCTCACTCTCAAATGCTTCCATAACCATGGCTAGGTCTGCGGACTGTGCCATTTCCACCCCCGTGGTGGGCAATGGCAGCCTACTGAGAGCATCGGCGCAGTTTTCTGTGCCTGGCCAGTGGCAGATGGCGTAGTTGTATGCCGACAACGTGAGCGCCCATCTCTGGATGCGGGCCAGTGCATTGATATTTATCCCTTTACTCTCAGAAAACAGGGATATAAGTGGCTTATGGTCAGTTTCAAATTCGAATTTTAGCCCAAACTGGTATTGATGCATTTTATTTACCCCATAGACACACGCTAACGCTTCTTTTTCCAATCATGCTGTAGGCGCTCTCGGCCTTAGACAGACTCCTGGATGCATAAGCAACCGGTTGCAGTTTCCCGAAATCATTAGCTTGTTGCAATACACACCCGATGCCATATGACGATGCATCACATGCTAGTACCAAACGCTTACATGAGTAGAAACATAGAAGCATAGAAAATAGGTGCAGGTGTAGGCCATTCGGCCCTTCGAGCCTGCACCGCCATTCAATCAGTTCATGGCTGAACTTGCAACTTCAGAACCCCATTCCTGCTTTCTCGCCATACCCCTTGATCCCCCTAGTAGTAAGGACTACATCTAGCTCCTTTTTGAATATATTTAGTGAATTGGCTTCAACAACTTTCTGTGGTAGAGAATTCCACAGGTTCACCACTCTCTGGGTGAAGAAGTTTCTCCTCATCTCGGTCCTAAATGGCTTCCCCCTTATATTTAGACAGTGACCCCTGGTTCTGGACTTCCCCAACATTGGGCACATTCTTCCTGCATCTAACCTGTCTAAACCCGTCAGAATTTTAAACGTTTCTATGAGATCCCCTCTCATTCTTCTGAACTCCAGTGAATACAAGCCCAGTTGATCCAGTCTTTTTTGATATGTCAGTCCCGCCATCAGAATCAATCTGGTGAATCTTCGCTGCACTCCCTTAATAGCAAGAATGTCCTTCCTCAAGTTAGGAGACCAAAACTGTACAAGGCCCCTGTACAACTGTCGTAACACCTCCCTGTCCCTGTACTCAAATCTATGAAGGCCAACATGCCATTTGCTTTCATAACCGCCTGCTGTACCTGCTCGCCAACCTTCAATGACTGATGTACCATGACACCCAGGTCTCGTTGCACCTCCCCTTTTCCTAATTTGTCACCATTCAGATAATAGTCTGTCTCTCTGTTTTTACCACCAAAGTGGATAACCTCACATTTATCCACATTATACTTCATCTGCCATGCCATGATCATACAACACAAGCAAGTTGTTTGAGCATAACAATTTTCTCGCTTTTACAAAGGCATTTTCTTGGCTTTTGCCCCAAACCCATTCGCCCCCTTTTCGTAGTAAGACATGTAGTGGTTCTCGCAGGGTGCTGAGACCCGGTAAAAAGTTACCAGCGTAGTTAAAGAGTCCCAGAAACGACCGCAGCTCCGTCACGTTCTGTGGCCTTGGTGCATTCTCGATTGCCTCCGTCTTCGCGTTGGTGGGCCTGATGCCGTCCGCCGCAATCCTCCTTCCCAGGAACTCCACTTCAGGTGCCAAGAAAACGCACTTCGAGCGTTTTAACCTGAGCCCCACGCGGTTGAGTCGACTAAGAACCTCCTCCAGGTTCTGCAGATGCTCGACTGTGTTCTGACCTGTGACCAAGATGTCGTCCTGGAAGACCACGGTGTGCGGGACCGACTTTAATAAACTTTTCCTGTTTCTGTGGAATATCGCCGCCGCTGATCGGATTCCAAACGGGCATCTATTACAAACAAAAATACCTTTGTGCGTGTTGATGCAGGTGAGGGCCTTCGATGATTCCTCCAGTTCTTGCGTCATATAGGCTGAAGTCAGATCCAGCTTCGTAAGCGTCTTTCCTCCCGCCAGCGTTGCAAAGAAGTCGTCGGATTTTGGTAGTTGGTCCTGCAGGGAGAAATAATTGATAGTTTGTAATCGCCACAGATTCTGATGGTGCCGTCTCCCTTGAGGACTGTGAGAATAGGACTGGCCCATTCGCTGAACTCGATCAGTGAAATGATGCCCTCTCGTTGCAGCCAGTCTAGCTCGATCTCTACCCTTTCTCTCATCATGTACGGTACTGCTCTCGCCTTGTGATGGATGGGTTGCACCCCCAGAATTAGATGGATCTGCACTTTTGCTCCTTGGAATTTCCCGATGCCTGGTTCGAACCCCCAGCGAAGGAAATTTGTTTAAGACCTGGGCACACGCAGTGTCGTCAGTGGGCGATAGCGCTCGGATGTCGTCCCAGTTCCAGCGTATCTTTCCCAGCCAACTCCTGCCGAGCAGCGTGGGACCATCGCCCGGTACCACCCAGAGTGGTAGCTTGTGCACCGCTCCATCGTAGGAGACCTTTACGGTAGAACTGCCGATTACAGGAATCAGTTCTTTCGTGTAAGTTCTTAGTCTCATGCGAACTGGCCTTGAGGCCTTGTTGCACCACAACCTTTCGAAAGTCTTTATGCCCATGATGGACTGGTATGCGCCCATGTCCAGCTCCATTGACACCGGGAGTCCATTTAGTTCAACATTCAGCATTATCGGGGGACAATTTGTGGTGAATGTGTGCACCCCATGTACCTCTGCCTCCTCTATCTGAGGCTCTGGTTCGTAGTGATCCTCCGTGGATCTGTCCTCCTCTGCAATGTGCTGGTTTGCAGGTTTGACAGGCTTAGCAGCTCGCCTGCACACTCGTTGGAGGTGTCCCATTGTTCCACAGCCCTTGCAAACGTATCCTTTGAATCGGCATGAATGGAAATGATGATCACCCCCTAGCACCAACAAGGTATTAATGGCCTTGCATTCATCACCCTTGATGGTGGACTCTGAGACATCTGCGGACGTGTAGCTGCAGGTATGTGTGACCTGCCCTGTTCGTTACGATTCGAAAACAACATCACTTTGTTCACAGTACTTGTAGCAGCACTTGTGTGCTGAGAGATTTGCTTAGTACTGTCACTGGTGGCAATGAACGCCTGGGCTATCGCTATGGCCTTACTCAAGGTTGGGGTCTCTACAGTCAAAAGCTTGCGAAGTATAGTTTCGTGGCCAATGCCAAGTATGAAAAAGTCTCTGAGCATGTGCTCCAAATGTCCTTCAAATTCGCAATGTCCTGCAAGGCATCTCAGCTCGGCGATAAAACTTGCCACTTCCTGGCCTTCAGACCTTTTGCAGGTTTAGAACTGGTACCTCGCCATCAGAACGCTTTCCTTCAGGTTCAAATGCTCCCGGACCTGTGTGCACAAATCGTCGTACAATTTCTCTCTGGGTTTCGCTGGAGTGAGCAGATTCTTCATGAGGCCATACATTGGTGCCCCACAGACAGTGAGGAGGATCGCCCTTCGTTTGGCACCGCGCTCTTCCCCATTTAGCTCATTGGCCATGAAGTATTGGTCGAGTCGCTCCACAAAAGTTTCCCAATCATCTCCCTCCAAAAATTTCTCCAGGTTGCACACTGTTCTCTGCATTTTTGGGTTCGCTATCTGTATCTCATTGCCAGTTGTTGTGTATGGAGAAAGAGTCAGACTGAACACTGTGAGCTCAAAGTAAAGTATGACCTTAGTCTTTTATTGCAGGTCTCCAGAGTGCCTCTCCAACCTGTGAAGCCGCCTTAAATACCTGTGCTCCCGAGGGATTATGGGATCCCTTGGGACTCTGTGGAATAAGCCCTCTGGTGGCTGTACAGAGTAAATACAAGTCCACATCTCTAACAGGAAGCACGGCTGCTGATTTGCACACAGCAAACTCTCACAAACAGCAATGTGATCATGACCAGATAATCTGTTTTGTTACGTTGATTGTGGAATAAATATTGGCCAGGGGATATAAAATGATGCTAAGAATTGAAATCTGATAATACAGGGTAGTGAATGTGCTGTCCTGTTTACAAACAGTGGAGCTTAAATTACTTGCAGACAAAAATGATTCAGGATGAGGGAAATTGTAAGATGCTATCAACAGTTGTGAAAAAAGTCAAACAGTTTAATAATCCAGCCACCAAAAGAGAATAATAACTGACAATTGATGCCCTCTATAAGGTGGAAAACAAAGCTTATGTTGCTGCAAGATGATCTTTCCTCTCTCTGCCACTGACATTTCACAATAAGCAACCAACAACTTTATTTCTTTCGTCAAGAGATTTAATGTAAATTATGTTCCTGACTCATAAAATCAGAATTGTGGCCAGATTTCTAACAGCCTTGATGGAAATCTATTGCAACAGAATTGGAAAGCAATGGAGAAAGTTGGCTGAAATGGCTCCAAAAGTCTGAAAGTGTCCGACTCGTAGCTTCTTATGAGCAATATCACAATGCATAGAGAACATTACAGACGAGGAATGTTTAAAGGTCTATCATCATCATAGGCAGTCCCTCAAAGCGAGGCTGACTTGCTTCCTCGCCAAAAAGGAATGAGTTCACAGGTGTTTCAATGAAGGACCTAATATTCTAGATCCCGAACTACATTTTGGAAGGTGGAAGATGCCTGTGCATGGATTTTTTTAACATGTGGTGTCCGTTGCACACCAGCCACCACACGGGCTTGACAGAGCTAGGTCTTGGTCCAGTGGCAAGGGTTATCCAAGACGACTGGAGACCAGCTCTGCTGCACGGACCGAGCGCGCACATATAGCAGTATGGGCTGGTCCGTGCAAAGAACGAAGAGGCCAAGCGCAGGCAGCGGAAGGAACGCGCGGCAAACCAGCTCCACCGATCCCTTCCCTCGACGAATGCCTGTCCCACCTGTAACAGGGTCTGTGGCTCTCGTATCGGACTGTTTAGCCATCAAAGAACTCACTTAGGAAGTGGAAGCAAGTCTTCCTCGACTCCGAGGGACTGCCCTTGATGATGACGAGTAGTAACATGTTAACAATGTGTTAAAACTCCACCGACAAACATTGGTGAAAATAAAAGCAAGGAGGCACATTGTATTGGTGCTTCATTGAGCTTTGCACAGTTATAAGAAGCAAGCTGCCCCAGACTGCCAATTATGTACCTCCTCCAGAAGGGAAGAAGAATAGACAAGTGGCATGAGAGACTGGAAGGGGGCAGGAATTTAAAAAAATTAAAGCTACGTTTTGTTCAAAAGGTTTGTGTATTTTTATTTCCCTCCATTATTACAAAAGTTAAACATATTTTGAAGCATTCATTACTGTCCTTTAGAAAATCCCATCAAAATATCTGTATTCAATAATCTGCCTTTGGGTTACATGTTTCATTTCCTGTGTCTGCCCATATCAGTGGGCTGAACAAATCCCAATGAGTCAAAACAAAGCCAGGCTGCAACAAATGAGAATGAAAATTGAACTTGATAAGGATCTGAGATTATCTAAGGGTAACCTAGTTGATTTCAGAATACTAATAGTAACTAAAACTGCATTGCTCTACAATTTCTCTATTAAAATTGCTGACGTATTGGAAAGTTGTTGCTCTTAACCAAAACACTGTAACTATTTCTCAAAGGACTTAACAGGTTGCATAAACTTAGCTTGTATTACCTTGAGTTTCGAAGGTTGAGGGCTGATCTAATTGGAGGTCTTTAAAATAATTAAAAGATTTGATCAGATAGATACAGAGAAACTATTTCCTCTGCTGGGGGAATCCAGAACAAGGGGGCGTAATCTTAAAATTAGAGCTCGGTCATGTTGGCGGGAAATCTGGAAGCATTTTTTCACGCATATTATAATTAATACCTGCAACTCTCTTCCGCCAGAAGGCTGTGTGGATGCTGATTCTAGTGAAATTTCAAAACTGCGATCGACCTATTTTTGTTGGGTAAGGGGATCAAGGCATTATAGAGCAAAGGCTATATTGAATGACGGAACAGGCTCGAGGGCTGTCTGACGACCTCCTGTTCCTATTTCCCTGATATTCACTGAGCCATGAGTGGAGTTATCTGTTTGTCATGGGCTGCACTTGTTACTGTCAGAGGCCCTGTAAATTCAATGACTTTAGATTTTAGGAGACATTGATAAAGTCCCTCTGAATTTGAGGAACTTCGGGGAGGTCTGCAACATATTCAGTGATAAACAAAGAGCTTCAAATATGGCTTGCTATGTATAAAGAGAATGTGTATTCAATTTCATTCAACCTGATTGATTTTTATTTCTACCCTGTTTACAGTTCTGTTTGTTCCTATAAAGTGGTTGAACATTTTAAAGAATCGTTTGCAGCACAACTTTACCCTCTCTCAAACAGAAGGTTCTGCCTTAGCCACTTGGACGTCTTCATAGATTTAGAGGAAGTGGGGAAAATAATTGTCTCTCATCCCTGATATGCAGCATTGGGACATCATAACTTGACCAA
The DNA here is from genome assembly GCF_044704955.1 of Pristiophorus japonicus. Classification (NCBI taxonomy): domain Eukaryota; kingdom Metazoa; phylum Chordata; class Chondrichthyes; family Pristiophoridae; genus Pristiophorus; species Pristiophorus japonicus. Next base: position 107,704,380 of record NC_091984.1, on the reverse strand, counting down.
CCAGGTTATGAGCAACAGCGATTTTTAAAAGTGAACACCTGAAATTTTGCAAACCATATCGTTTTGAAATATCAAAACCTATTAAAGTCACCTTTCATCGTGGCTACCTGTTTTATGAGTGTACTGTTGCATTGATTTTTAACAATTATATGTGAGGGAATGCAGGTTTTATGTAGCGTTTCCATCAAGCTAATGAAGAACACATATATGGTTTTACTCTCTGGTTGTGGCACTAATAATTTCATTACCAACGCATGTGGAAATCAAATCCTAAAACCGTGCACATCTTCTGCTTATCACTTAATGGTCATCAAATTATTTAGAAAGTGTTCATTGAATAAACGAAATCGAGGAAGACTTGCTTCCACTCAAAGTGAGTTTTCAGGTGACTGTACAGTCCAATGTGAGAATTACAGTCTCTGTCACAGGTGGGGCAGACAGTGGTTGAAGGAAAGGGTGGGTGGGGAGTCTGGTTTGCCGCACGCTCCTTCTGCTGCCTGCGCTTGATTTCTGCATGCACTCGGCGACAAGACTCGAGGTGCTCAATGCCCTCCTGGATGCTCTTCCTTCACTTTGGGCGGTCTTGGGCCAGAGATTCCCAGGTGCTGGTGGGGATGTTGCACTTTATCAAGGAGGCTTTGAGGGTGTCCTTGAAATGGTTCCTTTGCCCATCTGGGGCTTGCTTGCCCTGTAGAAGTTCCAAGTAGAGCGCTTGCTTCGGGAGTCTCGTGTCGGGCATGCGGACAATGTGGCCTGCCGAACGGAGTTGTTAGAGTGTGGTCAGTGCTTCAGTGCTGGGGATGTTGCCCAGAGCGAGAACACTGACGTTGGTGCGTCTGTCCTCCCAGGGAATTTGCAGGATCTTGCGGAGGCAGCGCTTGTGGTATTTCTATATATATATATATATAACTGAATAACTTGCCTGATTAAAGGCACTTTTTTCCAGTTGATCATGGATTGTTTTATGGTTATTGCAGCAGCAATGCCAGTAATCCATCAGTTTTTCTCAATGTGCGAAATAATCTGAGTCTCCTGCCTATAACGGAAGAAAAGTGAAGTTATTGTGAAAGTCTGCTGAGGTACCAACAAGCAAGTGTAAATAGGAACATCAATCAGGTCTCTGATGAAAGTAACACTGCAGTCCCAATAGGCATCTGGGAAAATGAGCGGGGACATTAACCTTTCCCATTCTTCTGCTTGTGCTGAAGACGCTTGCTGAGGTCTCGACACAATGTGCTTGTGGCACACTTGACTCAGGAATAGGCTATGATTAAGCAGGTGTCTCTCACTGCTCACTGTGATGTAATTTTAGGTTATTACGATGAGCTGATCCCTCTTGCCACATCTTGTGTAAGTGGGCCTCACGTCACTTATGAGCCAGAGGCTGTAGGCCTGCGGTTTTCTGCTCCTGCGGAGACTTTATGTCCTTTGGAATTGACACAATCCTCGATCACGAGTGCCTACTGCACTTCATTTCTCTCCAAGCCACCCTGGAAGATGGCATTATGTATACACTATACTCAAGCTGGGGTTAGATTCCAAATTAACTTCACTTATTTATGGAACGTGACCAAGATAAGACTAACTTTGGTAAAATGATGGCAGTAAATGGCCTGATCTTTTAAACCAGCAGTCTGCTTCTGACAGAAGTGAATGTAGTGAGTTTGTTTACCAGTAGTCTGGAACACACTCCAGCCCTTGCTTTCCATTTCCCCAGGACCATGCTTGTGTGGCTCACTTGCTCAACCTCTCTATGGGCTCAATTTTCCCAGTATCTCTGCTGTTTTTTTGGCATGCGTCGCTTTTTTTGGACTAAATTAAAATATCCAAGTTTGCCCAAAGATTGTGCGCCAGCGTAACTCAGTTCGTGAAGATTTTTTTAGATTAGTTTTTTGCGTCATTGGCTGCCACCCGCGCCAATTCTGCCCATTTAAGCAAGTTTGGCCAGCTCCGATTTACTCCAATTTTTCTTAGGATGGCATATGTGACTGCTTTGGAAAAACCTTCTGGGCAGTTAAGAAAATTGGCGCAGGTAAGAGAATCAGTGCAGCAGATGCAGTTCCACGGCCGGGACAGCAGCGGGAGAGAGAGTGGGGGAGGTCTTTCGGCCAGGACTAGCAGCGTTAACCGGCATCGGGAGGAGGGAGGCCCTTCGGCCAGGGTTGGGAGCGGCACTGGACACTGGGAGGGGGATGGGGTGCAGGGGGGGATAGACTTTTGGCATAAACACTTGAATAATTTAATGCTGGAATGCTGCTGCAAGGTGCTTGTGCAGGTTGCTGTGAGCTGGCCAGAATGTGTTGTATGTTTCACTTTCCAGCATCAGCCCGCAGTGTGTCCCTCGTTACCCTGGCAACCCGATCCTTTTGGCGCAGATCTTAGGCTCCACCCCCATAGCTAAAGAACAGGCGAGGAAGCGTCAAGATGAACAATTCAAACGGGAAAGTTGGATGATTTTTTTTGGGGCGTAGTTGGACCCCAATAAAATGGGCGTAACTCTTCAAGTACGCCAAACAACGGCTTTGGGAAAATAGAGCCCATTGATATCTCTCTCTCTCTTGATCTCTCACGCAGTCTCATCTCTCTGTCTTCTCGGCCTGTTTCCAGGTTCAATGATCCACAGGAGGAGGTCGTTCACACCTCCCAAGTGAAGTTTCCAGGCTTTATTAACACATTCATACTGTTTGGAAGTCAAAGGCAGAAGCTACTTTTTCGAAGGTAGATGTGCTTCTGTCTACCTGTATGCACGGAATTGGTTACAGGGGTTCTGTCAATGAAGGTGACAATGGGTCTGCAAAAAGGTTTACAAAAACACACAGAAGCACAAGTGAAAATATGACGGACAATTAATTAATTCATTCTTCATCATGACAAACTGACCAGATTTGTAGAATATAAAATCAGGGCAACCATGAAAATAGGAGAATCAGGAGAAAAAAAATGAGAGAGATTGATCAGTTTTTCTTCAAATATTAGTAATTTGGTTCAATATGTTGTACAGATACAGGTACAGGCACTAACATCAGGTTTCAACTGGTGATTGCATCATAGAAACACATAGACGTTACAACACACAAACCATCCATTACCGACCAGTGGTTGGCAGCATTTACCCTTCACGTAAGCAAATAATTTTAATCGCATTAACAAACTCTGTTCCCATATCCCTTCAACCCCTTTACCTTCATTCATCCATCCAGTATAATCTGAATGTTGACTGTTTCTGCTTCAGCCAGTAACCCTGGAAGTGAATTCAACTGTCTCACAACTCTGTCGAAAGAAGTTTCTCCTGCCCTCTGTTCTAAATCTCTTGCATTTAATTCTGTATCTATGGCCCCTTGTTCTCGACTTGTCAACTACTAGAAACAGTCTACTTCTATCTATCCTGTCCCATTCTTTCATAATTTGAAACATTTCTGTTGTATCACCCACTATTCAAATTGCTCTGTCAATAAAAGTCCTCGGCCGCGGTTTTACTAACCTCGGCGGGTCCGTGGCGGGTTTCAACCCCGCTGCTGCCTCCTTCCCGCTCTGTAAAATGACTTCCTGTTGATTGGGCTTGTTAAGCTCGCCAAGCGTGTTTCCCAGACAATTAGACGAAGCAGGTCTGGTGATGTCATTTGATGACGTGTCATCAACTGGATCTCTCAAAGGGACCATGTCCAAATATATTTTGACATTTGTGCTGTCAGTGTTCTACAGCATTCACTGACTAGCACTGCACAAAGGTGCATGGCTGCACCCAAGTTCTCCCATGACTCCCTCCTTATGCTTATGGAGGGAGCTGCAGCACGCAGGGAGATTCTCTTTCCTTCCCATGGGCAGAAGAGACCTCCCCAAGAGATCGACGCAGCCTGGTTACACATGGCACAGGAGGACACAAGCAGAGATGTGGTCAGGAGGACCTGGTGCAGTGTCGCAAACCTTTCAATGATCTCCGTAATCACGAAATGTTGGTACAAAGCCACACTCAACCTCATCCTGCTCAGCCTCTCCTCACATCCCCATCAGTCTGCCTTCCCTGCCCTACTCCTGCACATCCTTACACCAATTTACCTTGCACCTCCAACCATCACTCTCGATCTATATCATCACATCCCCATCTATATCATCACATCCCCATCTCATACTCGCCCTCATCCTAATGCAATCATACCAACTAACAATGGGCAAGGGCACTTGGGTGTTTTATGCAATGTTCATGTAAAGTTTCTGTTAAACTTTGAAACCTTTATTTTCAACACTTTGTGTTCTTCAACAGATTTGTGTGCACCTTTGGAAGTTGCTTTGTGGGTTGCAGTGAATGGTGAGACATAACGTTACCCCCTGTAATGATGATGAGTGTGAAAGGAATGGCTTGGGCATTGTAGGGATGCTTTCTGGTGTTGGTGTTGGCCAACCTGGCACATCATGTGGCAGCCAAGGTGTGCAGTGTCAAGTGAAGTAAATCTGGCCATGGTGAGGCCATCCCTGGCCTCCCGGGCAGCAATGTGGTCGGGTGCTGATGCCCTGTGTCCTGGGCGGCATCAGTTGATTGTGGAGAAGATTGGAGTTATAGTTGGTGCTATTGGTGTGCATGGTGATGCTAGTGTTGGGACTGATCGTGGTGGGATTCTGAGGACCAAGGTGAGAGAGTAGAAAAGGCACCCATGCGGATGGGATAGATGACAGCTGAAGTAGAGATGACATAAGCGATCTGTCAATGATGAGAGAGGTAATGAGGTCACACTGGATGGAGACTTGTCGAAAGATTTGCAGCATGGTGAATCTGTTGTGGAAATGCAGTGAGGAAGAGCTTGTGGCTGATGGAAGATATCTCTGCAAGGTGGAAGCTTTTACTTTACATTTGAAGCTGTCAAGGAATTCGCTGAAGCAATGGCCACTGAAGTAACACCACAGCTTGACAAACATGGTCCATGACCAGCGTGGACCCCATGGGCAGCTGTCACATGCAAAAGGTCAGCTGAAAATCATTCTAAAGTGGCTGTAAACAAACCACTAATTACCTGAATTGGGTCCCCTGCTGCTGCGTGTCAGGTCTGCTCAGTGCTGACAGACCCGACAATGGGAAAGACGCATGGCGACAGGGTCCCGACCCGCTGTGGGGAAAAAAAACACTTCTCCACCTGCCCCGCCACCGATCGCACCACTGAACCCCCCCAAAAATCCTGGCCTGAGTTTTTCAAGTCTATCGTCGTATTTGTATAGCCTCGTACCAGGCAACATTCTAATGAGTCCGTGTCGAACTAAAGCTTCAATATCCTGCCAATAGTGTGGTGTCCAATATTGCACACAGTACTGCAACTGCGCTGTTATTGAAGTTTTATAGCAGCTCATCATTACCTCTTGTGTTTTATATTCTATACCTGCACAAGATAAAAGTTCATGGGGTTGGGGATAATATATTAGCAAGAATAGAGGATTGGCTAACGAACAAAAAACAGAGTCAGGATAAATGGTTCATTCTGGGGTTGGCAATCAGTAACTAGTGGGGGTGCCACAGGGATCAGTGCTGGGACCCCAACTATTTACAATCTTGGATGAAGGGACCGAGTGTAACGTAGCCAAGTTTGCTGACGATATAAAGATGGGAGGAAAAGCAATATGTGAGGAGGACACAAAATCTGCAAAAGGACATAGACAGGCTAAGTGAGTGGGCAAAAATTTGGCAGATGGAGTATAATGTTGGAAAGTGTAAGGTCATGCACTTCGGCAGAAAAAAATCAAAGAGTATGTTATTATTTAAATGGAGAAAGATTGCCAAGTGCTGCAGTACAGCGGGACCTGGAGGTACTTGTGTATGAAACACAAGGTTAGTATGCAGGTATAGCAAGTGATCAGGAAGGCCAATGGAATCTTAGCCTTTATTGCAAAGGGGATGGAGTATAAAAGCAGGGAAGTCTTGCTACAGTATTACAGGGTATTGGTGAGGCCACACCTGGAATACAGTGTGCAGTTTTGGTTTCCATATTTACAAAAGGATATACTTGCTTTGGAGGCAGTTCAGAGAAGGTTCACTAGGTTGATTCTGGAGATGAGGGGGTTGACATGAGGAAAGGTTGAATCGATTGGGCCTCTACTCATTGGAATTCAGAAAATTGAGAGGTGATCTTATCGAAACGTAGAAGATTATGAGGGGGCTTGACAAGGTGGATGCAGAGAGAATATTTCCACTGATGGGGGAGACGAGAACTAGGGGGCATAATCTTAGAAAGGGGCCGCCCATTTAAAACTGAGATGAGGAGGAATTTCTTCTCTGAGGGTTGTGGATCTGTGGAATTTTCTGCCTCAGAGAGCTGTGGAAGCTGGATCATTGAATAAATTTAAGACAAAGATAGACAGTTTCTTAGCCAATAAGGGAATAAGGAATTATGGGGAATGGGCATAGACCTGAGTCCATGATCGGATTAGCCATGATCGTATTAAATGGCGGAGCAGGCTTGAGGGGCTGTATGGCCTACTCCTGCTCCTATTTCTTATGTTCTTATGTACCTGTTGTGATAAGATCTAGCATTCCATTAGCTTTTCTTATAGCCTTATCAACGTGAGGTGCTGCCTTTCATGTTCTGTGAGCCTGTACCCTCAAATAGGAACTTAGGAGCAGGAGTAGGCCATTTCGCCCCTCAAGCCTGTTCTGCCATTCACTTAGATCATGGCTGAAATATCTTAACTTCATCTACCCGCCTTCGTTCTGAAACCCTTAATACCCTTGCCTAACAAAAATCAATGAAAGTAACAATTCTTTGAAAAACCAATGTTCCTCTAAAATAGCAAGATTCTTCCTGTGCAACGGTTTCTATCTGACAACTCTTGCTTCTATTTATATATATCTCTTCTTTCACCATTTCTGTAAAAAAAAAGCAAAGGATGCTTAAAAAAAATAATAGAGAGGGAAGATAGATTATGAGAGTAAACTAGCAAAAAATATAAAAACAGATAGTAAGAGCTTCTACAGGTATATAAAAAGGAAGAGAGTAGCTAAAGTCAACATTGGTCCCTTAGAGGATGAGACTGGGGAATTAATAGTGGGGAACAGGGAAATGGCAGAGACTTTGATCAAATATTTTGTATCGGTCTGCACGGTTGAAGACACTAAAAACATCTCAATAATGCATGATCAAGGGGCTATAGGGAAGAAGGAACTTAAAACTATCACCAAAGAAAAAGTATTCGGTAAAATAATGGGAGTAAAGGTGGCTGGACGTGATGGCTTGCATCCCAGGGTCTTAAAAGAAGTGGCTGCAGAGATTGTGGATGCATTGGTTGTAATCTACCAAAGTTCCCTGGATTCTGGAAAGGTCCCAGCGGATTGGAAAACCGCAAATGTAACTTTAAAAAGGAGGCAGACAGAAAGCAGGAAACTACAGACCAGTTAGCCTAACATCTGTCGTTGGGAAAATGCAGGAGTCCATTATTAAGGAAGCAGTAGCAGGACATTTGGAAAAGCATAATACAGTCAAACAGAGTCAGCATGGTTTTATGAAAGGGAAATCATGTTTGACAAATTTGCTGGAGTTCTTTGAGGATGTAACGAGCAAGGTGGATAAAGGGGAACCAGTGGATTTGGTGTATTTGGATTTACAGAAGGCATTCGATAAGGTACCACATAAAAGGTTACTGCAAAAGATAAAAGCTCATGGGGTTGGGGGTAATATATTAGCATGGATAGCTGACTGGCTAATTAACAGAAAACAGAGAGTCGGGATAAATGGGTCATTTTACAGTTGGCAAACAGTAACTAGTGGGGTGCCACAGGGATCGGTGCTGGGTCCTCAACTATTTACAATCAATATTAATGACTTGGATGAAGGGACTGAGTGCAATGTAGCCAAGTTTGCTGATGATACAAAAATGGGTGGGAAAGCAAATTACGAGGAGGACACAAAGGGCCCAAATTTCCCCAGGAGTTGCTCTTTTTTTTTGGAGCAACTTGATTTTTCTGGAATATCTTTTTAGTTGCAATTCTGGCCATTTAATTTGCGCCAGTGTTAAGTGAGTTAGTTAGGTTTTTTTTTTAGTTTAGTTTTTTTTCAAAAGGGGGTGTTACCAGCCACTTACACCTGTTTTGGCCATTTAAGTAAGTTTAGCCATCTAAAAGTTACTCCAAACTAACTTCGACCAGCGTAAGTGGGCACTCTTGTACGTTCAGAAAAACCTTGCGGTGACTTAAGAAATCAGCGCAGGCAGCCAAAGATAGGGGGGGAAAGTGGACCTTTCAAAGCTCTAAACAACTTCACAACAACATTAAAGAAGCATAAATACAGTTAAAGCACCAAGCACTAAACAAAGCAGTACATTTGCACCAAGCACTAAACAAAGCACAAAAGGTAATCAGCATTAATTAACAAAAAAAAAATAGAAGGAACCCTGCACCTAAAGCACCAAGACCAAAGTAATAAGCAATCAATCAATCAGTAAATAACAAATAAAAAATAGAAGTCCTACCTTGGGGAACACAGCTGGCCACCGATGAGGGAGCCCATTCGGCCAGGGTTAGGGACGGCGTGCTTCAGGCCCTTCCCACACAGCCTGCAGCAATCACTCACAGATTCAGCCTGCCAAGAGCAACTGCACATGCGCGCAGACTCTAGCGCGCATGTGCAGAGGTCCCGGCACTGTGTTCAGCGCCGGGACCTGGCTCCGCCCCCAATCCACTGGGCCACACTATGCCATCACCGAGGAGAGGCTGGGGAGCGGCCAGAATTGGGAGGAAGATTTTTGGCGCACTTGGAGGCAGACAAAAGCGGCGCATCTCGGGTGAGGACGCCAGAAAAAGGGGTTTGGGAATTTTGAGCCCATAGAATCTGCAACGGGATATAGACAGGCTAAGTGAGTGGGCAAACATTTGGCAGATGGAATATAATATGGTAAAGTGTGAGGTTATCCATTTTGGCAGGAAAAATAAAAAAGCAAATTATTATTTAAATAGGGAGAGATTACAAAATGTTGCAGTGCAGAGGGACCTGGGGGTCCTTGTACATGAAACTCAAAAAGTTAGTATGCAAGTAATCAGGAAGGCAATGGAATGTTGGCCTTTATTGCAAAGGGGGATAGAGTATAAAAGCAGGGAAGTACTTCTACAACTGTACAGGGTATTGGTGAGGCCACACTTAGAGTACTGCGTACAGTTTTGGACTCCTTATTTAAAGAGGGATATACTTGCATTGGAGGCAGTTCAGAGAAGGTTCACTTGGTTGATCCCTGAGATGAGGGGGTTGACTTATGAAGAAAGGTTGAGTCGGTTGGGCCTATGCTCATTGGAATTAGAAGAATGAGAGGGAATCTGATTGAAACATGTAAAATACTCAAATTATCGCAGCTTGAGTTTGCCCTCAGATGTAGAGGCCTTGGTAGGTTTTATTTAATAAAATGTTCATGTAACCGCATATTTAAAAAAAAGACATTTTGTTTGTTAGATGCAGAGAGGATGTTTCCACTCGTGAGGGAATCTAGAACTAGTGGTTATAGTTTAAGAATAAGGGGTCACCCATTTAGAACTGAGATGAGGAGGAATTTCTTCTCTGAGGGTCGTAAATCTGTGGAATTCTCTGTCCAAGAGAGCTGCGGAGGCTGGGTCAATGAATATATTTAAGGCAGAGATAGACAGATTTTTTAAAGATATGGGAGTGAAGGGTTATCGGGGGCAGGCAGGAAAGTGAAGCTGAGTCCATAATCAGATCAGTCAAGATCTTATAGAATGGCGGTGCAGGATCGAGGGGATGAATTGGCCTACTCCTGCTCCTATTTCCTGTGTTCCTACGTTCCTATTTTTCTCATCATTTTATTCAGCCCACTATTCTCCAATCTGCTGTGAATGTGAGAAGGCAACCTGTTCTCGGCCTTTATTCACTGTACTCAGCCACTGAGAGTTGTGTGTAACAACCTCCCCTCCCAGTCTCCTCCTTGTGCCTCACCTTGTTGATGTTGAGAATTTCATCATATGGCAAGCTACAGGCAAAATTCTGTATTTAACCGCAGTCGCCCAGCAGTAGGTATGCAGCAGTCAAAACCTTCACCACCTCCCCGCTCCCTTTTAATTTTTTTTTTACAAATTCTGAAATCTACTGCAATGTTTTTGTTGATGTTAAAACCTGATGGAGCTTTAAAACAAATAAAATATCTTTAAAAAAATGCTGTTACATGAACATTTTATTAAATAAAACCTACCAAGGCCTCGACATCTGAGGGCAAACTCAAGCTGCTATAATTTGAGTACAGTATATACATTGTCTACTTACCAGTGGTGGGTGGAGGTCAGAAAGTGGTGTATTACTTTCCCCCAGTATATAAACATAGTATGATGTTTATCCACCTTGGAGACTCATTCCATGGGTGTCCCATTTTCCATCAATGAGTAATAGCAGGTTTATTTTTGTTAAATATAGCCTGAGATGTTAAACTGGTAACTAGGTGGAGATGCTTTGCCAGTTTGGTTTAAAAACAAGTAAACAATTATATGACAGCTGACAAAGTTTGCTCAGAAAATTACTTGCCGCTATTAGAAGTTTAATGATAATTGGCGGGAAGGAGGAAGAATTGTGACACAGAGCAGCTCTTGTCCTTCTCTCGCTTGCTTTTTATTAAGTTGATGAAAACGAGGTGCTCCTCATCCATTGACATCCCCCACGTGCTTTACCCCGCGCCCCGCCACCCCACCCGCTCCCGGGAAGTGCTTGTTCTATATAGATCACGTGAGGACGGGTTCGGGCTTGGCTGTGATAACCCTTCAGTCAAATGGCCAACTACTTGAGGTATCTGATGGCAAGCAGCATTCCTGGAACCATAGCCCAGCATGGAGTCAATGCCTTGAGGAGAGGAGAAAGGGATGGGAGAAAGAGGGAAGATTAAAAACAAAGAAGCACAGTGAATTAATTAAAATCAAAACTGATGACAATAAATGAATTTCAGTGAATGCATGACTTTAAAGAACAAACAATTAATGCATTATAGGACATTCTGCTGCAAGAACACAGCTAATCCATACTGGATGTTAAAACATGCATTCACCAATGTTTCTTTTTTTTATAAATACTTATATCTCTCTCTCTCTCACTATATTTATGTGTATGATATATATATATATATATATATATGTCTGTGTGAATATCGATATATAACATTTTTGAAAGTTCTTGTATTTCTGCTCACTAATTTACACACAAAAAGATAAATCAGCTGTGAAATGTTGACGTTTAAAATTTACAGGCGCAATACTTAGAATGGAGGAAAGAAAGAACTTTTAAAAAAAAAGTTTAACATTTTTGCTGCCCGAGAAGTTCCAGGTTTTCATTTTGACAAAGCAGCCTGCTGAAAACTCGCCAGGCTGGGTCCCCCCGCCAGAAGAGACCTGCTCTGGTGATGTATGTGGTGGATCTGTCATTCAACAGCTCTCTTTGTGTTGAGATGGGATTGGCGTCCTTCCCAGTCATGGATGCCAATCCCGGCGCTAAAAAGCAATTGAAGTGTTCATTACCAGGTGCGGCTGGAGACGTTTGGTGGGGCCAGGGTGAGCGGAGAAAAGCTGCTTACCCAGAAAGGGGGAAGGAGGCTCAGAGAATGAGCCAGCCCAAGATGCTTTGTGCACTTCTGAGCAGCCAAGTTTGGAGCAGGATTAACAAATGCCTTGAAACAGACCTCGGAGTCTGAATTTCTAAGCAGGCATCTTATGTGGTGGAGGATTCAATTCTTGTTAAAGTATGTCTCCTTTCTGAAGATGTTAATTTGGATCTAAATCACTTGAAGTATTTATCCAGCGAGTGGGGAAAAAATAGAACATTTACCTTCTTCAATGATTTTTCTCCCAGCAAAATACCCCACTGTAGAAATCAGCACTGCACTCAAGTGACAGTAGTATAGCTGTCCCTATGTGCTCAGCAGTCAAGGAAAAATAGCTTTGTTTTGAGTGGAGCATTCTACACGAAGCCCATTCATAGCTCACATACAGTGGTAAAGGTATTTAACAGTGTCCAGATCAAATTTAAACATCTTAAAGTGCTGTGCAGTGGCAGGTTTAGATATCCTGGCTATTGCAATGTAGGTTTAGGTGATAGAATTTGGATGGGAAATTGCACGGAGCTGCTCCTGTTCCACCAGTGTTAATTCACTGGAAATGCAGTGGAAATGGGGATTCCACGGCAATCCCGGCAAAGTAACGGCGACTTAGCAGGTGCAGCTCTGAGCAATTACCCGGCCGTTAATTCTTTTGTTTCCATTTCTCTCCCTAGTTGTGATACACATGCAGTTCCCATGCATAAACCTGCAGCATGGATACAAGGCTGTGCTGTGGAATGCCAATGTACTGGGTAGCAACAGTATTGCAGAGTGTGCCCTGCATGTGCTCTGCCACCACTTGGTGAATCAAACACCATCTCTGCCAAGACACCCACACCTGAAGGTGAAATAAGTATGGGAAAGAAGATAAACAACTGTGCGCCCAAAGTATTTCTGGCACTGGGCTACCAAATAACCCCTGTGCAATGGCTGACTTAGAGGAAGATGATGGAGGAATTTGCCCATTGGCCAAGAACTTATTTGAAAAAGCAAGTTATGGAATAAGTCGCCAAAGTTGTGTTCTTGTTAATTGTGGCCTGTGAAAGCAATGTATTTTCTGGTGCATTTCTTCTGTGCCAAATGCATATAATTATCTGTGCAAGGCAAGTTCCGTAAATTGAAGATATAAGGGAAGGTTTTTCCAGTCCTGGTGCTGAAGCGGTGGTGTTGGGGAGCGGTGAGCTAGCAAGATTTACTAGGGTTGGCCTAATTACGTATTTACAATGAGCTCTCATCGCTGATGGCCTTGGAAATAGTGGATGCGTTGACAGTCATTTTCCAACATTCCATTGACTCTGGATCAGTTCCTATCGAGTGGAGGATAGCCAATGTAACCCCACTTTTTAAAAAAGGAAGGAGAGAGAAAACAGGGAATTATAGACCGGTCAGCCTGACATCGGTAGTGGGTAAAATGATGGAATCAATTATTAAGGATGTCATAGCAGTGCATTTGGAAAGAGGTGACATGATAGGTCCAAGTCAGCATGGATTTGTGAAAGGGAAATCATGCTTGACAAATCTTCTGGAATTTTTTGAGGATGTTTCCAGTAGAGTGGATAAGGGAGAACCAGTTGATGTGGTATATTTGGACTTTCAGAAGGCGTTCGACAAGGTCCCACACAAGAGATTGATGTGCAAAGTTAGAGCACATGGGATTGGGGGTAGTGTGCTGACATGGATTGAGAACTGGTTGTCAGACAGGAAGCAAAGAGTAAGAGTAAATGGGTACTTTTCAGAATGGCAGGCAGTGACTAGTGGGGTACCGCAAGGTTCTGTGCTGGGGCCCCAGCTGTTTACACTGTACATTAATGATTTAGATGAGGAGATTAAATGTAGTATCTCCAAATTTGTGGATGATACTAAGTTGGGTGGCAGTGTGAGCTGCAAGGAGGATTCTATGAGGCTGCAGAGCGACTTGGATAGGTTAGGTGAGTGGGCAAATGCATGGCAGATGAAGTATAATGTGGATAAATGTGAGGTTATCCACTTTGGTGGTAAAAACAGAGAGACAGACTATTATCTGAATGGTGACAGATTAGGAAAAGGGGAGGTGCAAAGAGACCTGGGTGTCATGGTACATCAGTCATTGAAGGTTGGCATGCAGGTGCAGCAGGCGGTTAAGAAAGCAAATGGCATGTTGGCCTTCATAGCAAGGGGATTTGAGTACAGGGGCAGGGAGGTGTTGCTACAGTTGTACAGGGCATTGGTGAGGCCACACCTGGAGTATTGTGTACAATTTTGGTCTCCTAACCTGAGGAAGGACATTCTTGCTATTGAGGGAGTGCAGCGAAGGTTCACCAGACTGATTCCCGGGATGGCGGGACTGACCTATCAAGAAAGACTGGATCAACTGGGCTTGTATTCACTGGAGTTCAGAAGAATGAGAGGGGACCTTATAGAAACATTTAAAATTCTGACGGGGTTAGACAGGTTAGATGCAGGAAGAATGTTCCCAATGTTGGGGAAGTCCAGAACCAGAGGTCACAGTCTAAGGATAAGGGGTAAGCCATTTAGGACCGAGATGCGGAGGAACTTCTTCACCCAGAGAGTGGTGAACCTGTGGAATTCTCTACCACAGAAAGTTGTTGAGGCCAATTCACTAAATATATTCAAAAAGGAGTTAGATGAGGTCCTTACTACTAGGGGGATCAAGGGGTATGGCGAGAAAGCAGGAATGGGGTACTGAAGTTGAATGTTCAGCCATGAACTCATTGAATGGCGGTGCAGGCTAGAAGGGCCGAATGGCCTACTCCTGCACCTATTTTCTATGTTTCTATGTTTCTATGAGAACTATAGGCTGCCTGGCAGATCACACGGAGCACACCACAAATAGGCATCCAGGCCCCTACTCATCTCTTCCACCCGTTGCCAACTGGTAAATCAGCTATGTAATACAGAAGTATTGACAACCCGGAGAGCTGATCTAAACAAAATCAACTGTAACTTTGGGAGCCAAACACAAACAATATTGCATCTAAAATAATGTTAAATGTGTATATTATAATGCCAGACAGTTATATCTATAATTCGAACAAGTGACCTGTTATCTTTCAGATCAACTCAGCTGAACCAGCATCTTCACCACCTCTGGGACTTATGTAAAATGACATTACATGTGGAGTAAAATACATAGAAACATAGAAAATACGTGCAGAAGTAGGCCATTCAGCCCTTCGAGCCTGCACCACCATTCAATAAAATCATGGCTGATCATTCCCTCAGTACCCCTTTCCTGCTTTCTCTCCATACCCCTTGATCTCACCCTTAGCCGTAAGGGCCATATCTAACTTCCTCTTGAATATATCCAATGAACTGGCATCAACAACTCTCTGCAGCAGGGAATTCCACAGGTCAACAGTGGTAGTGTAACCGGAGAAATGTGCAGGACATAACGCCACACCAATTCAATTGCCCGATTTATATTTGGACATCTTTACCAACTGCTGCATGCTGTGCTTTCCATTGACGGCCGTTCTCCTGTGCTTGCGGCAGTGAATTACCTCTGTACAACATTTGTTAAATATTTTGGCTAACTTCCCTTCTATGGACATTCATATTTTAAGTGGATTGTTGTATTAACAATGCATTTCTCCTCCCCTTTCTGATTTTTAGTTGCTCTGAATATTTCCATAAATCTTTCCTTTTGAAATGCTATTTCAAAAGTTAAGAAAATAGAATATAATAGTACAGATGAGTAATAAATACTTGTGCCCAGCACATATGCTGTTCGAGAATTTAATTTGCATTTCAGATGATGGCATGAATTTCAAGAGTACAGGTCAAGCAATAGATTTAAACCATCACTTTGCATCCTTTTAATACACTATACAACCCATTAGCATACAACTTGTTAATGTGAATAATGAAATGCAAGTGAAGTTTGATTTGAACTAGTTTTCATATGCTTGGTAAACAGTAGCGTGACTTGTGGCAGGAATTAAAGCACGTATGTGAATAGCCACAGGGCACAGCACCATAAGACTTTGTTCCACTCTTCCTGTATGAACTGTTCCACTGTTGAGGTGAACAGACAACATGAGAAGTATGACTGAGAGTCAACCCAGGACCTTATCAATGGAATATGGATTCAAATGAGCAAAAGGCATTCTTGCAACTAATGTCCTCATGTCGAGAGTAGCCAATACTTAGAATGGACTTCTGTCAGGGCAATGGAGGCAAAAACTAGAATCATTTAAGAAACAGTAGTATGCTGTGATTGGGGATCATAGATTCTTCCGAGATGGAGGGTAAAGCATGGGACAAACATTCATCTTGGATGAAAGAGGAAATAAGACAGATTTGTTAGTGTGGTTATGCATTTGATTGACAGGTTGGGTGTATTGTAAGGTAGTAATGCATCCGGGGATTCAGGTAAAGATAGCAAAATTGTAAACATGTATTACATTTTTTTTAAGTGACAGCAGAGAAATCTGAGATGGGATTAATTGTGAATCACTTTTCATCCATTTTTATCATGAGCAATCGAAAAGATGCAGGTGGAAGAAATAAGCCTTTGTATATGATGAGAAAACAATAAGTATATTTATGTTGCTATTAATAGTTGGGGTTGGGGGCATGAAGAAATGCAGAAGCCCATTAACTATACTTACAGTGGCTAATTGAGTTTTTTTGACCAGGCCTTGATGGGAGTCACATTTTGACTGATGGCTAGTGTGTGCGCGCGGGCCTCCTGTAGTGACATTGTCTGATTTTCAGGGACAAGGTCAGTCACAGGTTTGCTTCATCTGTTTCCACCTCCGTATGTTGTGTGCTCATGGAGTTTACAGTGTTCCTGAAGTCTTCTTTGCTAAATCATTAATGATGATCCTTATGAAATGATATGTTTCCATAGTATTTCGCTGTTTCTTTTAAGTAACTCTTGACATAAAAATGATCTAACGTTGAATGTGCTTTCACAAGGATCATTAGCAAGCTCAGCAGAGGTGTGCGGTCTAGAGTTACTGCAATGTAAATATTTTTCGTCTGGGTTTGTTCTGATGTGTAATTTATGTCCTGCTTACCTTGCTTACTCTAGCGATTTAAGTGCGAGTCAGCTTGTGAAGCACTGTGCAAGGAGCTGAGCTGCAGGGAGATGTTTCTGAGCTGCTTTGTACGTTTTAGCCCGTGATTAGTAGTAGCACCTAGGACTTTGTTTCAAGCTCAAGTTTTATTTCCAATAAAAGTCCAAATTCTTATCATGGTTTTCTTCATGTCTGAAACTGTAACCTGTGAATTTTAACCACAACAACAGATGAACTGACAATTTTAGCAATGCACTGCATTCATGTCAATGTGACATTCAGTAATGAGTGTTCCTGGTGGTATTATCCTCCTTTTATATATCTGTATTAAATATTTGCACAGTGCCTTACATTGATATTCTGTCTGCTTATCTCCTGCTGGTGAGAATTAAATTTCCAGCTTATTTCAGTTAAAGCTTGTTGAGTCTCTTGGCGAAGCTTTCTTTGTGGAAGCTTGGAGGAGGAAGATGGCGAAGGAGACATTTTCTTTCTTCGGTATGTTGAAGTTGGGAAGGTACTAACTATCCTAATGAGAAGAAGAAAAAATTCAAAGCGAAAATCAGATGAGTTCAAATGAGACACAACCAACAGCACTGAGTCAAAAATGACGAGGCCTAATTCTGTACACTCCCTTCCTGACAGCAGCACAAACAATCCTGAGTTGAAGGAAATTGTTTCCATGGTGATAGACTTCACTGCTGTGAAGGAAGGCTGCCATGTTGGGACTAGTTCTTCACATAGCCCTTGGAATCTACAATTTGTAGTGTGCCAACTATGATGTTCCTTAACAACAAAGACGCGTGCATGTCGTGTGAAGTCATTGTTACCAAAGAGATAATAGATCAACATTGTTCACAAAAAAATACACCAAAATAGGTTCCATGTCATATTTTTACCTCTCTGCGTCTCTTTAATGTCACAATTATTTTCAGTGGCTTTCCTTCACTGTATTTAAATCTGATAATATAGTCGATTTTTTTTGGTTGCTGACTATTTTAACTTTTCTACGCCTGCTTTTTGCAGCTATATTTTATTATCCCATTTCTTGTGGCAATCTGGAACGTATCTCTTAGTGAGTAATGCAATCAAACGCTGTGCACAAAGGGATTTCTTGCAGAGACTTCATTGTGCGCACACATTTTTTTGAGTAAAGTGTGACCTTGTCATTGTATGCAAATTGAGATTTGATAAATCTGAACTTATTAACACAGGAAAAATTGCTGCAATCTACAAAAACTGGAAAATGTTCTGCGCAACAAGGCACAGTTTGTGTTACAAGTCGTCCTTTATGAAGTTGATATGTATAAGCAGAGTGGGTCAGGAAGGGACAGAGAGCATAACTAAGCTAATAGGGCATTACGGTCTAAGGTGACATCAGGGAAAATAGAAAAAAGCCAAAGCTAAAGGCACTATATCTGAATGCGCGAAGCATTCGCAACAAAATAGATTTATTAATGGCAGAGATAGAAATGAATAGGTTTGATCTAATAGCCATTAAGGAGACGTGGTTGCAAAGTGACCAAGGTTGGGAACTAAATAGTCCAGGATACTTAACTTTTAGAATAGATAGGCAAAATGGAAAAGGAGGAGGGCTTGCCACGATAATAAAGGATGGGATAAAGACAGTAGAGAGAAAGGATCTTAGCTCGGAAAATCAAGAAGTCGAATCAGTTTGGGTGGAGCTAAGAAACAGCAAGGGGCAGAAAACATTGGCGGGAGTTGTTTATAGGCCCCTAAACAGTAGTGATAATGTAGGGCACAGTATAAAGCAGGAAATTAGAGGTGCATGTAACAAAGGGAATATAATAATCATGGGGGACTTTAATCTACATATAGACTGGGCGAACCAAATTTGCAGTAATAGTGTGGAGGACGAATTAATGAAATGTATACAAGATGGTTTTGTAAATTAATACGCTGAGGAACCAACTCGAGAACAGGCTATTTTAGATCTAGTATTGTGCAATGAGAGGGTTAATTTAATAATAATAGAGTGAACACGGATTTATGAAGGGGAAATCATGTTTGACAAATCTGTTATTTTTGAGGTTGTAACTAGGAAAATAGATAAGGGGGGGACCAGTGGATGCAGTGTATTTGGATTTTCAGAAGGCATTTGATAAGGTGCCATACAAGAGGTTATTGAACAAAATTAGGGCTCATGGGATTGGGGGTAATATACTAGCAAGGATTGAGGATTGGTTAACGGACAGAAAACAGAGAGGGGGAATAAACGGGTAATTTTCAAGTTGGTAGGCTATAACTAGTGGGGTGAAGCAAGGATCGGTGCTTGGGCCCCAGCTATTCACAATCTATATCAATGATTTGGATGAGGGGATCAATTGTAATATATCCAAGTTTGCTGATAATACAAAGCTCGGTGGGAATGTAAGTTGTGAGGAGGAAGCAAAGAGACTTCAAGGGAACATAGACAGGCAAAGTGAATGGGTAAGAACATGCTCAAGTTTCGGCCTGAGTTGCTCTTTTTGTTTTGGAGCAACTAGTTTAGAATGGAGCATCTTAGAAATTGCAATTCTCAGCATTTAGTTTGCTCCAGTTCGAGTGAGTTAGAATAGTTTCATTTTAGAACAGATTATTTTTCCAAAAGGGGGCGTGTCCGGCCACTTAGACCTGTTTTGCAAGTTTAGGCAGCGAAAACTTACTCCAAACTAACTTAGAATGGAGTAAGTGTAGATTTTTGTACGCTCAGAAAAACCTTGCCTACACTTAGAAATCAGGCATAGGGATCGAGAGATGGGGGTTGGGGGGGGGGGAAAGGGGGTTTTTACAAACATTAAACACTTCACTTTTACAAATAAAGAGCCATCATCAATAATAAATGATAAATAAATCAATAAATCAATCAAAAAAATGTTTTAAAATAATTTTAAAATCACTCAATAAATAAAAACATTATTTCTACTCACCTACTGCAGCACCGGGGAGAAGAGAGTGTTGGGGGGGGGGGAGGGGAGAGAGAGAAGGAGCTGAATGGGCCCTGCTGAGGATTTCGGGCAGGGCCCACACGCAGCCAATGCCAAGCTGCCGCCGCCGATGACTCTTCAGGCGGGGCCTGCCCCCAGTGAGAGGCCGGGCGAGCGGGTTCTGCCCGTCGCTGCCGAAGCCAGGCCCCACCGAGAACTTCGGGCGGGGCCCGCACGCAGCAGATGCCGGCCGACTACGACGACTCTTCGAGCGGGCCCCGCCAACGACGAGGTAAGCGGTGTTAGGCCACTCGGCCGGGGATAGGGGCGACGTCCCTTCGGCCAGGGATAGGTTCGTCGCCCCGGAGACAGGACGTGCTGGGAGGGCCGGGAGCTACTGCACACACATGCAGCCTCCGGCACTGTTTTTGGCGCAGGGCTGTAGTTCCGCCCCCAGCAGCTCCTGCTGTGCAGCGCTGAGCTAGAAGTGGGCCTACAGCTATCGGAGAATCGCGAAGTAAGTATTCGTCGCAATTTTTGTTCTACAAATTAGGCGGGCCTTTCCGATGTGCGCCGTTCTAGCGGGAGTCTGAAACTTATGCCCATAATGTGGAGAAATGTAAAGTTATCCACTTTGGTAGGAAAAATAGAAAAGCAGAGTATTTATTAAATGGTGAGAGATTGGGAAGTGTTAGTGTTCAGAGGGACCTGGGTGTCCTTGTACACGAATCACTGAAAGTTAACATGCAGATACAGCAAGCAATTAAGAAAGCAAATGGTATGTTGGCCTTTATTACAAGAGGATTTGAGTACAAGAGCAAAGACGTCTTACTGCAATTATATAGGACCCTGGTGAAACCGCACTTGGAGTACTGTGTACAGTTTTGATCTCCTTACTTAAGGAAGGATAAAGTTGCCATTGAGGGAATGCAACGAAGGTTCACCGGACTGATTCCTGGGATGAGGGAATTGTCCTATGAGGAGAGATTGAGTAGACTAGGTCTATATTCTCTAGCGTTTAGAAGAATGAGAGATGATCTCATTGAAACATACAAAATTCTTACAGGGCTTGACAGGGTAGATGCAGAGAGGGTGTTTCCCCTGGTTGGGGAGTCGAGAACCCGGGGGTCACAGTCTCGGAATAAGGGGTCGGCCATTTAGGACTGAGATGAGGAGAACCTTCTTCACTAAGAGGGTGGTGAATCTCTGGAATTCTCTACCCCAGAGGGCTGTGGAGGCTCAGTCGTTGAGTATAATTGAAGACCGAGATTGATAGATTTTTGGATGTTGATAGAGAATTCAAGCTCTGCAGCCTGGCTGCAGTTTTGAGAAAACACAGACCACATTGCATTAAGTCATCAATCAACTTGACATTTTAGGACCTTGGGTAGCGAGCCAATTAAAGGTTAACAGACTATTAATTAAGCCAATAGGGTCAAAGAATGCGAGTTCGTTTCTGTAAATTGAACCAGGTAAAAGTACAGCCATTTTGGCCATGTGGTCTCAGAAGGACAAAGGCCTGGCTTAAAGCCAAGAGCTTGTTGCTGCTGCCAGAATAAAATTACATTAAAACTACAACCGAAGTTCGTATTTCATTGGAAATTAAGAGATCTAACAGATGTTAAGGGAATCAAGGGATATGGGAGTAGTGCAGGAAAATGTTGAGGTAGAAAATCAGCCATGATCTTATTGAATGATGGAGCAGGCTCGAGGGGCCGAATGGCCTACTCCTGCTCCCAATTCTTATGTTCTTATTTTAGTAAATAATGTCATCGATACTTTTAATGTTTTTTTCATTATTTTGCCATTTAAATAGCACTGAATATCCTTTGTCACTATGAAGTGCTCCTTATGATGTCTTTCACAAAACCTCTGTCGTTAGATTCCCTCCCTATACTTCTGGTAATTAATATAAAATGAAATGTAGTGGCATGCTGAATTCTTAGCTTGCAATTCTCTTTTTAACAGTAATGACATTCATTTTTTCAAATTTAAAAAAAAAGGTTTTATCAACAAGTTAATGACTTCCGTCATTTCACAGGATTTGTGTCTGAGGATTCTTGTTAAATGGGTCCCCGTGTGGAAATTGAGCAGGATCCTCACTGTGTAATGGGCCATAATAGACAGCCACCTTCCTTAGTGACAGGTAACTGCATTTGCATTAATACGAATAACAATGCTGGCACTGATCTAGGTAGGAATCAGTTGAGATTTCCTTATGTCAGCATTGTAACCACTAATTTAAATTGAATGAATATTATGCAGTGTACAAATGATTTATTCTGGTGTATTGGTGGAAATTGAATAGAATCCTCTCTGTATAACGAGCCAGTTCAGACAGCAGCCGTGCTTAGTGACATGTAACCCTGCTTGCATTCCATGATGCGATGTAGGCTGATGTTCTGCAGATGTAATTAATTGCCCTCCTCACTGCTCTTTCAGATTCTGAAGAAGTTCATACCTGTTGAGAATGGAACAATCATAACTTTCACGCTCATTATTATAATTATAAATACCGCAAATGATTTCTCTCGGATTGCTGAGTCTGCCTGTAGGTTAGCTGTCAGCAAGTTGAGACGGTTGCAGCGTCTGAAGTCATCTGGAATGTCGAACATTTACTTTTTGATCATCTCTCCTAATTTACATTTTAGTTCGACCATTTTTTTTACCTTTCATCTCTATAAAGAACCTTGGAGTGATTATCTATGTAAAAGACACTTTAAAAAATGTTATCTTGCTTCAAAAATACTGTTGATTCAATTATGTGTAAACCTGGATTAATCTTCTTCTTAGGCGGCTCCTCGTTACGAGGATGACTTGCTTCCACCAAAAAGGGAAGAGTTCACGGGTGTTTCAATGAAGGACCTAATATTCCAGGTCCTGAACTGCATATTGGAGGGTGGAAGATGCCTGTGCGTGGATTTTTTTAACGCGTGGTAGCTGTTGCACACCAGCCATCACATGGGCTTAACAGAGCTAGGTCTTGGTCCAGTGGCAAGGATTAACCAAGACGACTGGAGACCAGCTCTGCTGCACGGACCTAGTGCGCACACATATTGCAGTGTGGGCTGGCCCGTGCTGCCCCTGGGCCCTCACCTCTTCTGGGCCCCGAACTCACACCTCTCCTGGGTCCCGATCATGTTGCTCTGCAATCTCTCGCCGTTCCTTTGCCCTGACCTCGCTGCTCCTGCTGTACTTGCCCACGCTCCAATTGAGCCACAGCTGACACACACGAGAGTCTCAAAGAAGGAACTGGTCAGTTTGAAACTTCTAAGATGCTGCTGAACCTGGAAAAGGATGATCATCACAATTCCATCTTTCTAAGCACAGCGAGATCTACTCTCTCCCTCTTCAATCTCTTGAGTGAGAAAAGAAAGAAAAAACAATTTCAATGAAAATCCGCTTCCCCAGTGATAAGGAAAGAGACACTGTCAATATTTAAAGGTCTTTTAAATACCTGGATTAATGCTATATAACCCACCCCTCCCTTTTCCCTCTACAACTATACTGAGAGAGAAAGGACTAGGAATTTGGCGATTTTGCAACTGGGTTTTTGGTGCTATTTCACCTTTTTTGGCGAAAACCCGGTTGGCGGAAAATTCGGTGACGTTTTTCAGCCGCGCTTTTCAAATACCACTGGAGAGAGGAGTGCCACCGTGCAAGACCCAAAATAGCATTCTCGCCAAAAATTTGACTCTGTGCGCACCCCGTATTTTGCACGAGAAATACCGACATGTAAAAAGCTGCGTTGCAGCCTTTGGAGCAGCGAGTATAGAGAACTGCAAAAAAGGTAAGTGAGGGTTTTTATTTTTCAATTCTTTTGCAGCGATCCGATAGATAAGTGTCTTGTAAATGTTTTGTGAATTTGTTTTGTTTTTTTCCAATTTATTTTTAGGTGTTTTTCTGTCCTCCCAAGCCCCAACTCGCACCGGTATCGGCCTCAAACTACAGTTGACGAGGATCACGGTTTGTGCCGCGAATTCTTGTGCAACACCGATTTTTTTCCGCTGCGCAAATTAAAGCTTGAATTTACGGCCTGATAGCGATAACGGTAATTTTGCCGAAAAAATACTGTTATCGCTGAGAACCGAATTTCTAGCCCCATAAATATAAAGAATTCCCTCTTGCCTCAAAACTTGGGGAAGACTCATTTTCTGATTTTGGAAAATCAGATTGGTCAAGCAAGAAAGAAAGATTTGCATAAGTATTACCTCTCAAAGTGCTTTGCATTGAATGAATTACTTTGAACTGCAGTCACTGTCAATTTTTAGGAAAATGTGGCAGCCATTTTGCACACAGCACAAATACACTAACAGGAATGCGATGAATGACCAGTTAATCTGATGTTTGGTCGTTTTGGTTGAAGGAGGAATATTTTGCAGAATACCAGGACAGCTCCTCGAATAGTTCCTCCCCAATCTTAAACATCCACTTCAACCCTCCGAACAAGCAGCTGGGGCTTTGGTTTGATGTTTTATTGAAAAATGAAATCTCTGATAATATTAGCGTCTCACTTCGATTATGTGGGGTGGTGTTAAACCTTCCGACTACGGGGTACGATTGCTTTCAGCTAAGCCGCCTTGCTGACATTAAGCAGTTCATTTGACTTGTTATTAGATTCCATTTCCTCACCATTTTTGCAGCACTTTTGTTTTAGTGATTTTTTTTATGACTTTTATCCAAATTTCACCATCACAGCCCTCATTTCCAATGTTGTAAGTTATATTACATAGACTTACATGGAATATACATCACAGAAAAAAGCCATTTCGCCCAACTAGTCTATACCGATATTTACACTCCACACGAGCTTCCTCCCACCTTTTTTCATCTCACCATATCAACATAATCCTTTGATTCCTTCCTCCCTCGTGTACTTATCTAGCTTCCCCTTAAATGCATCTATGCAATTCGCTTCAACCACTCCAGTGAATTCCACATTCTCACCACTCTCTACTTTGCCTTTCGCTCCACTCCACTATTTTCCACCAGAGATACTCATTTATAGACTTCTGATAATCCATTTCTACCATATTTCAGAAATTATGGCCAAGACCAAGGAATTCATCATCTTTATCCTTAATGGCGATACTTACAGTTCAATGGCAAATTTGGAGTCATGTGGATTTGCTCCAGACCAGTGTTAAGTTGCAGTGTAAGTCTGGAGTCGGGGCCAAAGCTGACTCTGGAGCATTGCAGAATGTGACTTTTCTAGGGGTTTTGCTCTGGTTCAGTACAGATTCAGGTTGGGCCTGACTCCAGATTTACATTGCAACTTCAGTGTTGATGCTAAGCAAAGCCACATTGCTGCAGTTACCTCTGGAATCCCCCAAGGATCTATCCTTGGTTCTCTCCTCTTTCTCATCTATATGCTACCCCTCACTGACATCATCCAAAGACACAACAACAGGTTCCATAAACACACTGACGATACACAGCTCGACCTCACCACTCTCTCTCTCTCTCAACCCCTCCACTGCCTCGGTGTTGTCAGACTGCTTGTCCAATATCCAGTCCATGAGCTGAAATTTCCTCCAATTAAGCATTGGGGAGACCGAAGCCATTGCCTTCAGTCTCCACCACATACTCCGTTCCTTATCCATTGATTCCATCCCCCTCCCTGGCGACTGTCTCAGGCTGCACCAGATTGTTCGCAACCTTGCCGTCCTGTTTGACCCTGAGCTGAGCTTCCGACCCCATATCCGCTCCACCACCTACACCTACATCGTAACATCACCCGTCTCCATCCCTGCTTCAGCCTATCTTCCCCTTGAATCCTCAGCTATGCTTTTTCTACGTCCAGATTCAACAGTTCCAATGCTCTTCTGGCTGGCCTCCCACCTTGCATTCGCCGTAAACTTCAGCTCATCCCAAACTCCACTGCTCGTATCCTGATCCGCACCAAGTCTCGCCCACCCATCACCCCTATGCTCACTGACCTACATTGGCTCCTGGTCGACCAACACCTCAATTTTAAAATTATTATCCTTGTGCTCAAATCCTTCCCTATCTCTAACTTCCTCCAGCTCTACAACCATCTAAGGGTTCTTTGTTCCTCCAATTCTGGCCTTTTGTTGATCCCGCACTGCCTTCGCTGCACTCCCCTTCCCCGCAATGGTGGCCGTGCTTTCAGCCATCTAGCTCTAAGCTGTGGAATTCCCTCCCCAAACCTCTTTGCCACTCCACCTCTCTCTCCTCCTTTAAGATGCTACTTAAAACCTACTTCTTTGACCAAGCTTTTGATTACTTGTCCTAATGTCTCCTTTGGCTTGGTGTCAATATTTGTCTGATTCTCTCTTTTTAGGCATTCCCTCGGAGTCGAGGATGACTTGCTTCCACACTAATGAGTTTTCAGGTGACTGAGGAGTCCATTGCGGGATCAGTGGTCTCTGTCACAGGTGGGGCAGACGGTGGTTGAAGGGACAGGTGGATGGGATGCTTGGGTTGTAGTGCGTTCTTTCCACAGTTTGCGCTTGCCTTTTGCGTGCTCCCGGCGAAGAGACTCGAGATATTCGACAACTTCCCGGATGCTTCTCCTCCACTTTGAGCGGTCCTGAGCCAGGGATTCACAGGTGTCGGTGGGGATGTCGCCTTTTTTTCAAGGAGGCTTTGAGGGTATCCTTGAAACGTTTCTTCTGCCCACCTGTGTCAATGCTTCGATGTTGGGGATGTTGGCCTGAGTGAGAACACTGACGTTGGTGCGCCTATCCTGCCAATGGATTTGCAGGATCTTGCGGAGGCAGCGTTGATGGTACTTCTCCAGTGCTTGCCGTGTCGGAGCCCTGAGTAGAGCGCTTGTTTTTGGAGTCTGGTATCGGGCATGTGGACGATGTGGCCCGTTCATTGGAGCTGATCAGGCGTGGTCAATGCTTCGATGCTGGGGATGTTGGCCTGAGTGAGAACACTGACGTTGGTGCGCCTATCCTGCCAATGGATTTGCAGGATCTTGCGGAGGCAGCGTTGATGGTACTTCTCCAGTGCTTTGAGGTGCCTGCTGTACATAGTCCATGGGCTAGAATCTGCACTTTTTTTGCATGTTTAACGTCCACTTAATGGCCATTTTACTGCTGAAATGACGTGAAATGATATATAACGCCCATATAGCGGCCATTTAGCCACAAAATGGAAACTGATGCCCATTTTTAGGAAACTTATTGCCAAGTGTTACTTTCCCCATGTGCTTAACGCCGGGAAAAGATGTTACCGCCCGCCCACTTTTTTTGGGCGGAATCATCAGAATGGGCGAAATCACCGCCCATGGTATTCATATTTGACATTTTTCTCTTTGCAATTTAATACAAGTGGAAACCTGTTCACTTTAAACGAGTTAATGTTCCTGCTAAATATTAGACAGTGGAATGTCATACGAGTGTGCTAATTGTCTGTCTGCTAATACCACCAACTTGTAAACTTTCATTTTGAAGTATTACCTGAAGTAGTCCTGGCAATTTAAAATTTTACTTCAAACTTGCAATCTCTTTTCACTTTTTGTAACTTTGTTGAAATCAAATGAATTTCTTGAGTTGGCTCATATTCAGCTCCTGTGTAAAAATATCACTGGACTGCCATTACAGCAATACATCATAGAGAACCAGCATGGGTAGTTCGAATCATACAGTGCAAAAGGAGGCCATTCGGCCCTTTGTGCCTGTGCTGGTTCTTTGAAAGAGCTATTCAATTAGTCCCACTCCCTCAGCTCTTTCCCCATAGTCCTTATGTTTTTCCTTTTCAAATATTTATCCAATTCCCCTTTGAAAGTTCCTATTGAATCTGCTTCCACCAGCCTTTTAGGCAGTGCATTCTAGTTCATAACCATTTGCTGCGTTAAAAAAGAATTCTACTCATCGCCCCTCTGGTTCTTTTGCCAATTATCTTAAATCTGTGATCTCTGATTACTGACCCAACTGCCAGTGGCAATAGTTTCTCCCCATCTACTCGATCAAAACCCTTCAGGTTAGATTGGGTTATACTCTGCTAATCAGATGTGTAAGGCTGAAAACAACTCCAGAGTTTGGACTGCAGGTCAAGCAAAGAAAGGAAACTTCAACCAACAGTCGGCCCCTGCCTTCAACCGCAGGAATCGGCAAGAGGGAAACGATTGATGTTTGTGATTGTTAGGGTCACAAGCAATTTACAGAATCGCTGTTTCACAGTCATGTTTTATTACTAAAAATAAAATCTCTGAATAGTTTTGTGTATTAGACATCTTTTTAGATACATGGCAATGAATGCTCTGTCTTAATCATCATTCAAGAAAAGAAAACATTTCCCATTCCAGCCAGCCTTCAGGGTTTTTTTGGGTTGGGGGTGTTGCAGAAATATCTACACACAGAAATGGCAAAATGCTCTTCTGTCATTTCTATATTAACATTTTTAGCTGCAGGCAACTGTAAACTGGGCAGTAAGTGATTTATAAACAGGTGCTTTTTTGGATTGAATAATGTGTTACACAGTCCGGACCAGTATAAATTCAAGGCCTCAAACCTAACAAAGGCCAAACTGAGGATTGCTGGGTTTAATTTTGAAAAAGGCACATATATTTTAAAATAGAAACTCGAAATTAAGTCAAGTTTTTACTTCATTCTTGAGACGGAGGAGAGAATAAGGAATTTACTGGCATGGTTTTGATTTGGATTTCAGTGGGAAATCCATTCATTAATCCCCAATGAATAGTGCCATACATTTTTCTCTAAGACTCAGATAATTGAAGTTCTTTCAGTGAGTTTAATAGTGAAATAACATACTAAACTCTTACTGAACATGTCCATTATTTTTTTAATCCTCTCCCCTTCAGCCCATTCCATGCTTTCCTCTGGCAGGAGTGTGAAAATGATGCAACCCACACAGATCCATGTGGGCCTACAACTCATTCCTCTAACTGGGGTTCAAACACAGCTACAAGGACTGATGGGATTAATGTTATAGGAAATTATATTGAGCAGTCTGTAAAAACTGCCTGCAATTTAGTAGCGAATCAGAGACCACAGTAGGGAAATGAAAATGCCACAAACTGGATGCAGACATTCAGTGTAAAATGTGTTCTGTTTCCCTGGCTTTGACACACCTCATTTAAAATAACTTCAAGTTCAAAATTCTCCATGTCTAAGATCAGCTCCAATGTTGTAATTGATCTATTGACAGAATTCTGAAATATTGTAGAAATGAATCCGCCGTATTTCAGCACTCAGTCTCTGAATGTTGTTTTAATTCTCTTTTTGAGTATACTGTTTTTTGTTTGGGGAGGAGCGAAAGAAAGAGAAGTGAGCGCATTTATACTACACAGCTTTACGTTACAATAAAATTCCCGAGTCAGATCCTGACAGCAAAACTGTGTGAGACTCCTTGGAAGGGGCTTGGGTGTAATGCCACAATGAGTATAACTCCAGTGCACTGTCGGATGGGGTTTACAAAGTGTTCAGGGGGGTTCGTTGGACACTCTATGACACTTGCTAAACGTATCCAGGGCCGATTTAAAGGTATTGAGAATGTGGGTGCTCCGACCTATGTTCTTGCAATATTTAAGTTATAGTTGTTCTGTGTATGTGCATAAACAAGGTACTGCTGACTGAGTGTGCATACTGTAGCTGCCAATCCAAGTTCAGTCGCTATAGTATACTTTCACACTAATTGTGCTGGAGAGGTCTCTCACAATCTCAGCAACATTGGTTAGAATTACCATGGTTCAGACTTGCCACATGTTCCTGGCTAGAGATGAAGCCACTTGCGTTGGTCATAGAGCAGTGTCGCCTACATTATGCAGATGCCACCTTGGTGGCCCATACATTCAAATTAATAAATATCTAGGATTTCCTGCTCCTCAGCATATGTTTCTGCTCCTCTGCACAGCTTGGAAATCCTGCGCTGCAGCAAATAAGAGCGGAGGTGACGATTGAGATCTGGTCCCCTGATGCCGCAACCTGATGATAATAAATTTAACACTTTCAAACATACATATGTGGACAATAATTATTGTCAATGGTGGTTCGTAGGATGGAAGACAATAGAATTGGGCGTGTAACTGACTCAGTGCTCAGTAGTTGTTAGCACCGGTTTCACTCTGTTCTATTTTCTATAAGACCATCAATCCCCATGATGTCCTTTGAAAGTCTTTGATGTATTAATCGTACAGTGTTCTACTGTTCCTTGTTTTAAAAGTATTTTTTACTTCTGACCAAGTGAGTAGGAAAGTGCTTTTCATCTTCTCGGCACTTCCCAAAGTGCCTCGCAGCCAATGAGTTACTTTTGAATGCAGCCAGTGTTTTATAGGTCAGCGCAGCAGCAGCCTGCACGCAGCAAGGTCCGACAAAAGGCCACTGACGTCAGTTAGCAGATAATCTGTTCAGGTGGTGTTGGTTGTACATAGAAGCCCGCAGTCTGGGAATATTATTGTGTAACTAGGACGTGTCTGACAGTTGACTCCTCTTTTGATTTTCCCAAATTTTCTTTTGGTGAAATAACAGTATACAACTTAAGACAACTGTTAACTGGGATTGGCTTCTCAATAATTTTAACACAGTGACTCTTTGAATTACCCATTGCCAAGAGAATGCTCGGAACTCCTGCAATTGAACCTCTGCGTACAAAGACCAGAATTCCAGTTGCATACACTCCCTGGGAGAGAACTCCACAGCCAGGAACAATGGTGTGTGAAGCTTCATTGCTACTATTCTGTACAGATGTGTTTAGATTGATACTGAATACTTTTGTGCTTCTGATGTAAAAGTGGAGGTCCACACCAGTCTGACTGACCTCGCAACTGAGACCCTTTGTTGGGTAAGGGTATCAAGGGATATGAAGCTAGAGTAGGAAAACGGAGTTGAGGTACAGGTCAGCCACCATCTAATTGACTCGAGGGGCTGAATGGCCTCCTCTTGTTCCTATGTTCCAGTCATAATAAAAGACTGAGAGCTTGGCCGTATCTTTCCATTGATTCAAAGGTAATCTCGACCATGGTGGGAACCATTTTGATCAAGTCCACTGGGTTGTACCAAGTTTAGAAGAGATGTGTTTTCTCTGAAGCCTGCTAAACTATTTCATCCGTGGGAGGCATTAACTTTGTACAACATTCCAGGGGAAGTTTGCTACTTTTACATGGTGTCGAACTGACTAGCTCCAGTCCATTCTGAGCAAGTGCTTTCTCCAGTGATATTTTTTTGTAAAGGCAAGAAGCCTCTGAAGATTGATTGCTGTTTAATTATTACAGGCCTGTTTGTCATATAATGAGGTGAATATATTGGGAATCTCAGCAGTGGTGTTTCCACACCATTTGTAGTATAAATAAGTGTACTTGCTTATGTCGTGACTCTGCCAATATTTACTGCTGAATTTCGCATGGAACTTTTGTCAGGAAACCAGTTAGGCGGCAGCTATAAACTGGAAGCAACAGATGTACATACAGCTCCTGAAGCTCACGTTTGAGGACACTGCTGGGTTATACAGGAAATGTCATTGTTCTTCAGCCACTTCGTGTTGACTGCTTTTCCTGGGCGTGCTTAAAGTTGTTTGTATATTTCTTTGGTTTCTGTGCCCTGTACAATCCCCAGCTAAAAGCTAAGTTTCTCCCAGACCTCCCCGCAATTTTGCATTGCAAGTGCTTAAGAGTAGCCATCACTTGCATCTTCTCCTTTCCTGTGGCAAAGCATCCAGCCTCCACTTGGCACCTCCCAATGAGGGCACTGGTATCTCGTCGTGGTGAGCTTGTATCCTACCAGTGCATTGCACAGTGAATTGATGCATTAATATGCTGCATAACTGCACTGCTGGCAGCTGCTGCTCCTGTTTTAGTATTGTGGCAGATGGCTTAAAAATAACATTTTAAAGCTCTAATATAGAGAAAGCACGAAGAGTCAGATATTTCCTTTAACTTCTGTGGGTTAAGTAGTTTAATACACCGTATATATTTTGTAGTTTATCTTTTATTTAAGGTGCCAACAATATTTTCAACTGGAAAAATGGAGATAGCATTACAGGTGTGACAAGTGCATTGCCCTGGCGGGGGCACAGTGCTCAGCTGATCGTCTGCTTCTGTTATTTTCAGCAGCCGCAGCAACATTGTACTTCTGTGTTCAAACTAAAGGATATGGCAGGTCTGACTCAGCTATATAAATGTAGTTTTCTCTTCGAATTCTGACCTTTTTGGTGGAAGGGGCAGACAATCAAACAACTCATCATTAGAAGGAGGCAAAATAACATCACAGCTCGGATTTTACGGGCTTATGACTGCGTGTGCACAGCGTCTGTGGTCATAAGTGCCTCTCCAATTCCAGGTATCCACATGCGCGAAAACCCAGAACTTGCGATCTGTTAAGCTTCAGATTGACAGATCATCCACATGAACAGGAAATGGACAATCACCGATGGAGAGTTGGGCTGCCCAACTACTGCCCAGCGAATGCCCATGAAACCCTTACGTCTGGTAAAAGCAGGCGTAGGTTCTTCTTTTACCAGCGTAAAGGTGAAAATAAATATTACAATACATTTTAAAAAATCATTTAAACATTCAAAAATCACTAAAATTAGTTTAGGTTATTTTTGGCTCTTTTAAAATGCTTAAATTTACTTTTGAAAAAAAATACATTTTTGTTTTAAAGCTTTAATTAAATAGTTTTTTTATTAATTTTAAATATGACTTATTTTTATTTAGGTTGTGTGGAAGTGTGTTTTTTATGTGATTCCTATTCTGTTTATGGGGATTCCGTATGTAAATGGAATCCCCATAAGTATAATGGGAATCCCCCTTTTTGATTGGTTGGGCCAGCCCACATGATCCCAGGCACACTTGCGAACTGCATGCACCTCTGGGATACATGGGCCTTCATGCAGGCAAACGCCTGCAGGCCCAGGACCGCAAGAGTCTGAAGATATGGAGGCACCAGGTCGGTGCATACTTTTCTTGCGGATCGGAGGCATTCGCCTGTGGGAAGCCTCCGACCGCAATTTCAGGTCCATTGTTACATGTAAGGCGACATCCGTGTTCAGTACTTACCTCACCATGGGGATTAATGTTCCAGCAAAACTGCACTTAGGTAGCATCTAAATCCATTATTGTCTCTAATAGTTATATCCATGTCTCAGCTACCTGCAATTATTGTGAGAACTGAGGTCACATTGCGAGAATGAAAGCAGTGTCTTTGGTCATTGATAGTCAATTTAGTGTTGCGTATGGACTTTATTGGTTCGCATCACTGCAGTTTTAGAGTATTGTTACATTGCGATTAGTATAAAGCTGTATTAGCCGATTCTCCCATATTTAGATTGGTGGTACAGCTTAACTCCCAAAATTAACTATTATTGCCTTCGTTCCTCTCCCTGTCCCAGCTGCGCACACTCTCCTCAGCTGAGATAGCAGAGGAACGGCCTTGTGCCTGGCCTCAATCTGTAGCTCTCTGTAACCAGCCACCAAGCGGTATAAGAAGGTGCAATTGCTGCAATAGCTCTCCTGCCTATTGGTGTAAAGCACTTGGCTACGCTCTGTGCCTCTTCACAGTGATCCGATTGAGATTGAGGACACATCGCGTGGGTCAGTTCTCCATCCTGGCCACTCTGTGCGGCAACACACTGCTCTGAAAGCAACGGTTTTAAGATGCACCTTGTGCCGCCAATTTTCTGCTTCCATTCAGGTGGGAAGCAATTTGAAAACACTAATGTGATCTGGATATTTTTGAGGTATGTAATTTGAGTAAACCTGAGCCCATGGTGACAACCGCTGTACAAGTGATCTGTAGGCAATGTATTTTACAATGCAATTCTCTTGTACCATTCTGATGGGAAAATGATGAAACTGAGCAGAAGCAGGTTCATCACAGCCAGTAAGCCAGGTACCATGAAAATATAATCTGGCAAAACTGTCATAAAACTATCCAGATTAACGGAATTGTAAAAATTGCCCTCTTATAATGGAAAGGTATCCTGTGACCGTTACAGCAGCTCATTAATCCACTGCATGAATGTGACAACACCAGTCTAAATGAAGTCTATTACCACGGCTTGAATCACAGAAGTGTCTTTTTATCAGGTAACGGTCGACAAGATACCCTGAAATCTGCTGTTATCTCAGGGCTGGGATGAAGTTGCTGTTAGTTTGCTGTTGTTAGCCACTGCAAATTCCGGGCCACTACTCATTAACCAAGCAGACAAAGGCACCGTGGCTCAGAAGGGTGTCTAAGGGGGGGTGGGGGGGAGGAGAGCAGAATAGAAATGTGGTAGTGATGGGGGACTCTATAATTAGGGGGATAGATAGCGTTGTCTGCAGCCAAGAACGAGAATCCCGAAGGGTGTGTTGTCTACCCGGTACCTGGGTAAGGGATATCTACTGGCGGCTGGGGAGGAACTTGGAAAGGGAGGGGGTAAATCCAGTTGTCGTGGTCCATGTCAGAACAAACGACTTGGATAGGAACAGGGAGGAGGTCCTGTAGAAAGAGTATCAAGTGTTAGTCTCTAAATTTAAAAAGCAGGACCTCAAGGGCAATAATTTCTGGATTTTTGCCCGAGCCACGTGCAAATTGGCATAGAAGCAGACAGATCAGGAGAATTAAAACTTAGCTAAGGGGTTGCCTTTCATGAGACACTGGCACCAGATCTAGGACAGGAAATCCCCCGGACCTGATGGCTGCATCCTAGGGTCTTAAGAGAAGTAGCGGCAGGGATTGTAGATGCATTGGTTGTAATTTACCAAAATTCCCTAGATTCTGGGGAGGTCCCAGCAGATTGGAAAACTGCAAATGTAATGCCCCTTTTTAAAAAAAGAAGGCAGACAAAAATCAGGGAACTATAGATCAGTTAGCCTAACATCTGTGGTTGGGAAAATGTTGGAGTCCATTATTAAAGAAGCAGTCGCATGACATTTGGAAAAGCAAAATTCGGTCAGGCAGAATCGGCATGGATTTATGAAGGGAAAGTCATGTTTGACATATTTGCTGGAATTCGTTGAGGATGTAACGAACAGGGTGGATAAAGGGGAACCAGTGGATGTGGTGTATTTGGACTTCCAGAAGGCATTTGACAAGGTGCCACAAAAGGTTACTGCACAAGACAAAGTTCACGGGGTTGGGGTAATATATTAGAATGGATAGAGAATTGGCTAACGAACAGAAAACAGAGAGTTAGGATAAATGGTTCATTCTCGGGTTGGCAATCAGTAACTAGTGGGGTACCGCAGGGATCAGTGCTGGGACTCCAACTATTTACAATCTATATTAACGACTTGGAAGAGGGGACTGAGTGTAACGTAGCCAAGTTTGCTGACAATACAAAAATGGGAGAAAGGTAATGTGTGAGGAGGACATAGACAGGCTAAGTAAGTGGGCAAGAATTTGGCAGATGGAGTATAATGTTGGAAAGTGTGAGGTCATGCACTTTGGCAGAAAAAAAAAATCAAAGAGCAAGTTATTATTTAAATGGAGAAAAATTGCAAAGTGCCACAGTACAGTGGAACCTGGGGGTATGAAACACAAAAGGATAGTATGCAGGTACAGCAAGTGATCAGGAAGGCCAATGGAATCTTGGCCTTTATAGCAAAGGGGATAGAGTATAAAAGCAGGGAAGTCATGCTACAGTTATACAGGGTATTGGTGAGGCCACACCTAGAATACTGCATGCAGTTTTGGTTTCCATATTTACGAAAGGACATACTTGCTTTGGAGGCAGTTCAGAGAAGGTTCACTCGGTTGATTCCGGAGATGAGGGGGTTGACTTATGAGGAAAGGTTGAGTAGGTTAGGCCTTTACTTATTGGAATTCAGAACAATGAGAGGTGATCTTATTGAAATGTATGATTATGAGCGGGCTTGACAAGGTGGATGCAGAGAGGATGTTTCCACTGATAGGGGAGACTAGATCTAGAGGGCATAATCTTAGAATAAGGGGCCGCCCATTTAAAACTGAGATGAGGAGAAATTTCTTCTGAGGGTTGTGGATCTGTGGAATTCACTGCCTCAGAGAGCTATGGAAGCTGGGACATTGAATAAACTTAAGACATAAATGGAGTGTTTCTTAAACAATAAGGGAATAAGGGGTTATGGGGAGCGGGCGGGGAAGTGAACCTGAGTCTATGATCGTATCAGCCATGATCGTATTAAATGGCGGAGCAGACTTGAGGGGCCGTGTGGCCTACTACTCCTCCGATTTCTTATGTTCTTATGTTCTCGGAAGGAGCTGGGATGGGATGGGCTCCACCTGAACCGGGATGGGACCCGTGTCCAAGCAGAAAGGGTAAATAAGGAGGTGGCAAAGACTTTAAACTAATAAGATGGGGGGAGGGATCTACAAGAAATGTAACCAGCCTAAATATAAGCAAAACCGGAAAAGAAGGCATAGGAAAGAATAAAGCAAGAGAGGACATTGGTGGTAAGCGGATAGAGTTACAGAACAGGAGTCTAAAAAGATGGTTAAATTCAGAGCAAGAGGAAATCCTATTAATAATGAGTCTGTACAGCAATGCACAGTATCTGTAATAAAACAGGGGAGCTGGAGGCAATCGTGTGTTGTGAGGAACATAAGAACATAAGAAAAAGGAGCAGGAGTAGGCCAGATGGCGTCTCGAGCCTGCTCCACCATTTAATAAGATCATGGCTGATCTGATCATGGACTCGGGTCTACTTCCCTACCTACTCAACCTTTCCTCATAAATCAACCCCCTCACCTCCAGAATCAACCTAATGAACCTTTGAACTGCCTCCAAAGCAAGTATATCCTTTCATAAATATGGAAACCAAAACTGCACGCAGTATACCAAGTGTGGCCTCACCAATACCCCGTATAACAGTAGCAAGACTTCCTGCTTTTATACTCCATCCCCTTTGCAATAAAGGCCAAGATTCCATTGGCCTTCCTGATCAATTGCTGTACCTGCATACGAACCTTTTGTGTTTCATGCACAAGTACCCCCAGGTCCCACTGTACTGCAGCACTTTTCAACTTTTCTCCATTTAAATAATAACTTGCTCTTTGATTTTTATTCTGCCAAAGTGCATGACCTAACACTTTCCAACATTATACTCCATCTGCCAAATTTTTGCCCACTCACTTAACCTGTCAATGTCCTTTTGCAGATTTTTTTGTGTCCTTCTCACACATTGCTTTTCCTCCCATCTTTATATCATCAGCAAACTTGGCTACGTTACACTCAGTCCCTTCTTCCAAGTCGTTAATATAGATTGTAAATAGTTGGGGTCCCAGCACTGATCCCTGCGGCACCCCACTAGTTACTGATTGCCAATCCGAGAATGAACCATTTATCCTGACTCTCTGTTTTCTGTTCGTTAGCCAATCCTCCATCCATGCTAATCTATTACCCCCAACCCCGTGAACTTGTATCTTGTGCAGTAACCTTTTATGTGGCACCTTGTCAAATGCCTTCTGGAAGTCCAAATACACCACATCCACTGGTTCCCCTTTATCCACCCTGTTTGTTACATCCTCAAAGAATTCCAGCATATTTTTCAAACATGACTTCCCCTTCAAAATCCATGCTGACTTTGCCTGACTGATGCTTTTCCAAATGTCCTGCTACTGCTTCTTTAATAATGGACTCCAACATTTTCCCAACCACTGGTCTATAGTTTCCTGCTTTTTGTCTGCCTCCATTTTTAAATAGGGGCGTTACATTTGCAGCTTTCCAATCTGCTGGGACCTCCCCAGAATCCAGGGAATTTTGGTAAATTACAACCAATGCATCAACTATCCCTGCTGCTACTTCTCTTAAGACCCCCTAGAATGCAAGCCATCAGGTCCCATTATCTTACTGAGTACCACCTCCTTAGTGATTGTGATTATGTTAAGTTCCTCCCCCCCCGCCCCCATAGTCCCTTGACTATCCACTATTGGGATATTGTTAGTGTCCTCTATCATAAAGACGGATACAAAATATTGGTTCAGAGTTTCTGCCATCTCCATGTTCCCCATTACTAATTCCCTAGTCTCATCCTCTCGGGGACCAACATTTACTTTAGTCACCCTTTTCCTTTTTATATACCTATAGAAACTCTTGCTATCTGTTTTTATATTTTGTGCTAGTTTACTTTCAAGGGGGCCAAGTTTCAGCTTGAATTGCTCCTGTTTTTTTGGAGCAACTTGTTTAGAATGGAGTATCTTAGAACTTTGAATTCTCGGCATTTAGTTTGCTCCAGTTCTAGTCAGTTAGAACAGTTTCACTTTGGAACAGAATTTTTTTTTCAAAAGGGGGCGTGTCCGGTCACTTGCGCCTGTTTTCAAAGTTTAGGCAGTGAAAACTTACTCCAAACTAACTTAGAATGGAGTAAGTGAAGATTTTTGTACGCTCGAAAAAACCTTGTCTACACTTTAGAAAATCAGGCGTAGGTTACAAATTAGGCGTAGGGAATGAGGTGGGGGAGAGAGTGGGGGGGGGGGGGGCGGAAGGAAAGTCATTAAATTCTACAATCAATCCTTAGTTATACTTATACAAATATTATACAAATAAATCCAACCTGAATAAAAATTTAAAAGCAAAGAAAAGATTAAATAAACCTTGTTCCTACCTGTGTGAAACAGTGGCAGCCTTCGAGCTGCTGTGCTTCAGGCAGGCCTTTCATGTTGGAGACAGGCAGGGGTGTGGCGTCAGTGTCTAAACTGCAGCCCCAACAGCGGCAGCAAGCAGGCTTCGAGCTGAGCTGCGGTGCTTCAGGCAGGCCTTCATTCTCTTAGTGGCTGGCCGCGAAGAATCAACACCAGACCCACGCAGCTCTTTAAGGTGCTTGAGGCCATTCGGCCACGCTTTAGGGGCCGCGTCAGTGGCTCGACGGCAGCCGAAGATACAGCAGCAGCTTTCGAGCTGTGAGGGGGACCGAGGCCATTTGGACAGGGAGAGGCAACCACAGACAGTTTTATACTTAAATTTTCAGAATGGGTGCTGCATTGTCAACACCACGTATTATGCAATGGTTCGCCATCAATTCATTGCATAGGAGAGAATTGATTAGAGCTCACTGCACCAGGAACGTCGTAGCCCATAGGTTGATGGGCAGGAGACCTTACCCACGTCGACAATATCGAGCCAGGCGCTCGTACCTGGACATGAGCGAGGCTGATTGTGTGAAAAGGCTGCGTTTTCGCAGAGAAGTTGTCACTGAGATCTGTGATATGGTGAGAGCAGATTTGCAGCCCAGAAGCAGAATGCCAACTGCCCTGACTGTTGCAGTGAAGGTAACAGCTGCACTTTCTTTCTATGCCTCGGGATCGTTTCAGGCTACAACTGGAGATGTGTGTGCCATCTCTCAACGTGTAATACATGCGT
The DNA here is from genome assembly GCF_044704955.1 of Pristiophorus japonicus. NCBI lineage: Eukaryota > Metazoa > Chordata > Chondrichthyes > Pristiophoridae > Pristiophorus > Pristiophorus japonicus. The sequence goes on along the minus strand of NC_091984.1, from coordinate 107,665,637 downwards.
GCATTTACCAGGTCACGGCTGCACTGTATGCACGAAGGAATGACTTAATCAATTTCCCAATGACCGCACAAGCGATCCATGAGAGGGCTGTGGGCTTCTTCAGGATTGCTGGCTTCCCAAAGGTACAGGCCTGCATTGATTGTACCCACATAGCCTTGCGAGAACCTGTGGAGGATTCTGAGCAGTACCGAAATAGGAGAGGTTTCCACTCTATCAGTGTGCAGCTCATGTGTGACGACAAGCAGCGCATCATATCAGTCGATGCGAAATACCCTGGCAGCACCCACGATGCGTTCATCCTACGCGACAGCGTTCTATCTGACATGTTTGAGCAGCAGCCAGAAGGGCAGAGCTGGCTACTGGGAGACAAAGGGTACGGCTTGACCACCTGGCTCATGACGCCCCTACGCGTGACATGGACAGAAGCTGACCGTCAATACAACATGGTGTACATTGCGACGCGCAGCATCATTGAGAGGACCATTGGCATATTGAAACAGCGATTCCGATGCCTGGACCATTCCGGAGGACAGTTGCTATATTCTCCTCAGATTGTTGGTCACTTCACTGTTGTGTGCTGCATGCTTCATAACTTAGCCATCATGAGGCAGCAGGAGCTGGTTGTGGAACCAGAAGTCCTACGTGAGGGTCCAGTGCATGATGATAGTATTACGGAAGACCAGGATGTGGATGATAACGACGATCAGGAAAACATGCAAGTGCCTGATGCCGAAGCACGAGGTCGGAGGAGGGCCGTCCATCGTGCCCCCTTAACGATTGCTCGAGCCTTGCGCCAGCAGCTCATCCGTGAACGCTTCAACTACTGATGCCTGAGGGCTCTGCGACCACTTTTGCGTATGGACATGTTTATTCTTTGCAGTTGTTCCTACGTTGTGTTGTGTTAATGGAACATGAAACAGTTTTAATGAAAAAATATTTTATTGAAAAGTTAACGTCACTGTAATACAACAAATATTTTATCAAACTATACTTTTTAATATGACTCTTGAAGATCATTTAAAAACTTTAAGATCACTTATAAACTTGTAAAGTTACAAAACACTTTCTATGTGAAAAATTTTACATTCTAAGATCACTTACACTTCAAGATCACTTTTTAGATGCAAAATTAAATAATTTACAGAATGTGAGCGTTTACACTATAAGATCACTTGAAAACCCTGAGATCACTTGTATGTTGTAAAGTTACAAAACTTACAAAACAGTTTCATTGTGAAAAATCTTACACTCTGAAGAACACTTAAACTTCAGGATCACTTTTTCGGTTCAAAATTAAATAAGATACGAAAATGTGTGAGCATTTACACTAAGATCACTGAAAAACCATAAGATCCCTTATAAGTTGTAAAGTTACAAAACTTACAAAACAATTTCAATTTGAAAAACGCTACTACAGCTACATCAAGAACAAGAACAAAAGCAGCAAAGAAAGGCTGCAACCATGTCTCATCCATATCTCAGTGAATGTTCACTTCCTCATGGGGGTGTCATTTGATTGGCTGGGCTGTGTGCCCTTATTGCAGCAGCTACCTCAACCAGGCTCTCCCTGACGGCCTGTGCCGACAATTGCATGCCCTCCCTGATGGCCTGTGCCGTCATTTGCATGCCCTCCCTGACGGCCTGTGCCGTCGATTGCACTCCCTCGGACATTCCCTCCCTAAGTTCCCGTGTCATTACTGCTATTTCTCCCGTCAGGACCGTCAACTCTTCACCGACTGCACTGACGCCACCGATGAGTGATCGGGTAAGCTCATTGGTCTCCATACCCAATGCCACAACCTGAGCCGCATCTGTTGCACGCTGCATCTCAGGAGAGCGTGTCTCCAATCTCCTTCTCCTCTGCCTGGGTCTGCCTCGTGGCACCACTACACTGGGAGGCATGGGCACGGACGGTGGGACGATCGGTGTTGCAAGCGTCACCACTACACAGGGAGGCACGGGCTGGGACTGTGGGACGCTCTGTGCTCCAGACGGCTGAACTGGAGGGAGAGGCTCGTGGTTGGAATGGTGGGATGCTCTGTGTTGCAGACGGCAGTACTAGAGAGAGAGGCTTGGGCTGGGATGGTGGGGCGCTCGTTGTTCCAGACGACAGCACTTGCGTGCGAGCCATGGGTTGGGATGTTGGACGAATGGGTGTAAACTGCTCCATGATATCAGCAGCAACACTGGGACCCGAAGTGTCAGAATCAAAACCATAGTAGATGGAACCAGAACCTGTGCGAGAGGGAGGCGCAGTCTCGGACGGTAGTGCACTGTCTGTAGAATGCTGCATTTTTCCAGCAGCACCACTGGAACCCGCAACATCGGAAGCGAAACCATGGAAGGTGGAACCAAGACCTATGCTAGGGGTTGAAACTCTGATGCTCCTTGATGGGGGCTCATAAACATTAAATTGGAAGCTCTCCCCTGCAGACATTTCAGTCATCGCTGCCATCATCCAGTCTGGATCGTCCGCAGCTGGTTGTACTGGTTCTTGTTCTGTACTCTCAGGATCCTCAGGGTTGGCAGCAGCAGCATCGTCATCATCATCATCATCATCAGCAGCATCATGTTCTGCAAAATACATCAGAACAGTCAAATGCTTAACAGCAAGGGAGGGGGCCAGATGGGTGGCATGAGTACTCTCACACATAGCAGGTTAGGCAGCAGGTTGATTTAAAGGGCCACGATGCATTTTCAGGACTTACCCACTTCCTCGCGTACGTGCCCAGCTTGTGCTGTACCGATTGCTTTACTCCATGTCCGACTCATCATAGGAGCTACCCTTTGTTCCAAGGGTGTCAGTGGATGCAGATTGGGCACGCCTCCTCCTGTCCGAGTTGCCTCCCTTTTGTTGTGGGCCAATTTCTTCTGCAAAGAGTAAAATTTAACTTTTTACAGAGTGTGTCAGTCTGCAAGGTGGGACATGCAGATAGCCTGGTTACAATTACGATTAAATTAAAAATGGGAAATATTACTTACACTAACTACTTGACCAAGGTCGTGCCATTTCTTTTTACACTGGTTTCCAGATCTCATGGTATGCACCACGGCGCAGTAATCTTCTGCAACTTGGTTCCAGCGTTTCTTCATTTCTTTTGGTGGCACTTTTATGCGACCTCTGTTGCTGGTATCTAGCTCCTGCCATCTCTGCTCAATTACATTGACTAATATCTCTACTTCCTCATGCAAGAAATTCTTTGTTCTTGGTGGATGTTGATCCATTGCAAAGTTGAATTGGCACTCTTATTTCTCAAAACACACAGTCCTTAATTTGCATGAACCAATGCAGCACCGGTTCTGCAAGTTTAGCAGTGAAAAGCTGAACTCACTGATTTCAGCAGGTGATTTATTCAACAGTGCTGTTAAAAGCACTCCCTCACACCTAAAAATATCACAAAAATTAAGTTACAAGCCTTTCCAGGGGTCCAAGAGACAAATCTTCACTTTTTCTCCAGTCCTTTTAAAAATGGCCGCGTGCCAATGTTTGTTTGACACTGCGCGTGCGCGCACGCTCCAACGCGTGCGCGCAGAGTTGCCGGCACCACGTTGGCTCATTTAAATTGGACCCGCCCCCCACTACTTACAGAATCGGCGCAAGTGTTTGGCTCTGCCCCCCCGCTGTGAAGAGCGCGCCGTGCCAAACACAGATCGAGCTCCGAGGAGCCGGAGAATGTGGCAGTTTTTTTCATGCGCACTTTTAGGCGTGAAGAACAGGCATGCAGCTCGGAGCTGTGCCATTTTCGGCGCAGCTGGAAACTTGGGGCCAAGGTCTTAGCTTAATCATTTTTCTAGTCATTCTTTGCTGGCTTTTATAAACTTCCCAATCTTCTGTCCTCCCACTAGTTTTGGTCACTTTGTATGCCCTTGTTTTTAATTGGATACCGTCCTTTATTTCTTTAGTTAGCCATGGATGGCTATCTTTTCCTTTACATCCTTTCCTCCTCACTGGAATATATTTTTCTTGAGAGTTGTGAAATATCTCCTTAAATATACGCCACTGTTCATCAACTGTCCTACACTTTCATCTATTTTCCCAGTCCACTATAGCCAACTCTGCTCTCATACCTTCATAGTCTCCTTTATTTAAGCTTAGTACGCTGGTTTGAGATCCAACTTTCTCACCCTCCATCTGAATTTGAAATTCAACCATGGTATGATCACTTATTCCAAGGGGATCCTTTACTGGGAGATTGTTTATTAATTCTGTCTCATTACACAGGACCAGATCCAAGATAGCTTGCCCCCGGTTGGTTCCGTTGCATACTGCTCAAGGAACCCATCCGTTATGCACTCTATGAACTCTTCCTCAAGGCTACCCTGACAAATTTGATTTGTCCAATCAGTATGGAGGTTAAAATCACCCATGATTATTGCTGTTCCCTTTTTACAAGCCCCCACAATTTCCTGGTTTAGACTCCAACCATCAGAGTTGCTACTGTTAGGGGGTCTATAGACTACACCCACCAGTGATTTTTTTCCCCCCTTATTATTCCTGATCTCCACCCAAACTGTTTCAACATCCTGATCATTTGAGCCAATATCGTTTCTCACGATTGCAGTGATTTCATCCTTTATCAATAGAACTACCCCACCTATTTTTGCTTTCTGTCTGTTCTGCCAGATTGTCAAATACCCCACAATATTTAATTCCCAGTCCTGGTCACCTTGCAGCCACGTCTCTGTAATGGCTATCAGATCATACCTATTTGTATTTATTTGTGCCGTCAACTCATCTATTTTGTTAGGAATGTTACGTGCATTTAGACAAAGTACCTTTAACCAGTAGCAGACATAGTAGGGATTACTGAGACATGGCTACAGAAAAACCAGGACTGGGAATTAAACATTGCAGGGTGTAACATATTTAAAAAAGATCGAGGTGGGAAAAGGGGAAGTGGAGTAGCTGTACTTATTAGGGATAACATAATAGCAATAGAAAAAAGTGACGCAGCTATCAGTAAGACAAAAATAGAATCCATATGGCTCGAGATAAAAGATAATAAAGGATCAATCAGACTAATGGGCATAGTCTACAGACCACCTAATAGTGGAAGGGAGATGAAGGAAGAAAGATGCAGACAAATTAGGGAAATGAGTAGAAAACATAGAATAATAATTATGGGGGATTTCAACTACCTCGATATTAATTGGACAGAGGAGGTTGTTAAAGAGGATAAGGGAATGGAGTTCCTACAATGTGCACAGGACTCCTTTCTAACCCAGTATGTAAAAAGCCCAACAAGGGAGGATTCGTTATTGGATCTAGTAATGGGGAATGAACCAGAGCAGATAAGAGAAGTAAAAGTAAGGGAACATCTTGGCAATAGTGACCATAATATAATACGCTTTAAGATGATAATTGAGAAGGACATAAATATGACAAAAAAACAGGTTAATAGATTGGAGAAAAGCTGATTTTGAGGAGCTGAGACGAATACGTGGGAAAATAAAATGGGCAAAAATGTCGAACAGCAATGGATGTTCAACAGAGTGCAGGAACAATATATTCCACTAAAAGGAAAGAACAAACTAAACACTAATGAAACTCCATGGATTAATACAGCCGTAAGGAAACAATTGAGGGGAAGGAAAGAGGCATACCTGAAGTACATAGACAGCATAATAAAGGAGAATATGATGAGATTAGGAGAGAAGCCAATTAAGAAGGCAAAGAGGAACTATGAAAATAAATTATCAATTATAAATTAACATAAAACAAAATAGTAAAATATTTTACAGGCACATCAATTAAAAATATGAAGGTTGGGATCGGAGTAGGGCTATTAAGGGATAGACAAGATAACCATATGGCAGAAATATTAAATAATTTTGCTTCAGTATTTACCAGGGAGATAGAATAGGTGGACATGGCATTGGATGATGAGATTAGTAATGAGATAAATGCATTTAAAATTAAAAGAGGGGATATATTAAATAACCAAATAAAATTCGAAGAGGATAAAACCTCTGGTCTGGATGGATTGCATCCATGCATTTATAAATAATCTAGGGAAGAATAGCAGAGGCACTATTACACATATTTAATAATGCATTAGAAAAAGGTGTACTGCCAGAGGACTGGCGGCTTGCTAACGTAATACCTATTTTTAAGAATGGGATAGAACATGTACAGGGAAATATAGACCAATCAGCTTAACATCGATGGTAGAAAATTAATGGAATCCCTATTAAAGGAGAAAATAGAACATCTAGAAACCAAATATATAATAATGAATAGTCAGCATGGATTTCAAACGGGAAAGTCTTGCTTGACCAACCTCCTTGAATTTTTTGAAGAGGTAACCGAGAGAGTAAACAATGGTGTAATGCAATAGATGTCATTTATCAAAATTTTCAAAAGGCCTTCGATAAGTTATCCCTTAATAGACTGAAGAACAAAGTCAGAGAATGTGGAGTCGGTACAAGTAGCATAAAGGATAGCTAGCTGGCTTCAAGACAGAAAGCAGAGTGTAGGGGTAAAAGGCAGCTATTCACAGTGGCAGAGTGATGTTCCACAAGGATTGGTGCTGGGACCACTGTTGTTCACAATATTTAGACTTTGGAATCAAAAACAAAATTTCTAAATTTGCAGTTAACGCCAAATTGGGGACAATAGTCAATACTGAGGAGGTCTGCAATAAATTATAGGAGGATATTAATAAACTTGCAGAATGGGCATATAATTGGCAAATGAAAGTCAACACAGATAAATGTGAGTTATTGCATTTTGGTAGGAGGAATAGGGAGGTCACTTATTACTTGGAGGGTGAGAGTCTTGGTCGGGTAGAGAAATAAAGGGATCTCTGAGTACAAATACACAAATCAGTAAAAGTTCTGGCACAGGTTAGCAAGGCCGTAAATAAAGCAAACCAAGCACTAGGGTTTATTGAAAAATAGGGAAGTTATGCCAAACCTATATCGAACCTTGGTTAGACTACACTTAGAGTACTGTGTACAGTTTTGGTCGCCATAATTATAAAAAGGATATAGAGGCACTGGAGAGGGTGCAGAGAAGATTTACAAGGATGGTACCAGAAATGCGAGCGTGTACACATCAGGAAAGGATGAACAGGCTGGGTCTCTTTTCTCTTGAAAAAAGAAGGTTGGGGGTGACCTAATACTTTTGCTGTTCTCAATCTATCTTAAACCTCATTATGTGGTGATTTCTATTGCCTAGATGTTCCCCTACGCTTCCCTTATCTGTTCTGGTTCATTTCCCATTACTAAATCCAGCAGTTGAGGTTTGAGGTGATAATGGTGTGGCAGCAAAAAGAGAGTGATGGGAGTACAGGCAAGCCATGTGGCGGAGATGGAACGCCATGGTTTTTGTCAAGGAGCAGATGTAAGGGAGAAAGTTGAACCCGGGGACGAGCAGGATGGCAAGGTTCCGCACTTCCCATATCAGTTTATAGCAGCAGCTGACATGGTTGATTGAGGCCAGAGACACAGAGGTGCCAATAAGAACCGAAGAGGAGGGCCTCAATTTTGCAATTCAGATGAAGGATGTTTTGGTTCGTTCAGGTCTTGGTATCAGAGTGGCAATTTAGGATTGTGGGAACGATGAAGGTGGCTCCAAAGAGCTGAATATTGTCAGCATACCTGGAATCATAGAAGTTTACGGCACAGGAGGGGGCCATTTGCCCCATTGAGTCTGTGCCGACAAAAAAAGAGCTTTCCCGCCTAATCCCACTTTCCAGCTCTTGGTCCATAGCCTTGTAGGTTATGACACTTCAAGTGCATGTCCAAGTACTTTTTAAATGCAACGTGGGTTTCTAACTCTACCACCCTTTCAGACAGTGAGTTCTCGAACCCCCACCACCCTCTGAGTGAAAAATATTCTCCTCAACTCCGCCCCAATCCTTCTACCAATGACTTTAAATTGATGTAATCTGGTTATTGACCCCTCTGCTAAGGGAAATAGATCCTTGCTATCCACTCTATTGAGGACCCTCATAATTTTATATACAGGTGCAACCTCCCAACTCCGGAAACCTCGGGACCAAGGCCGTTCTGGATTTTGGGTATTTCCGATTTTGGAACAGAAATCCGAAGTCCTGAATCCGGAAACCCTTGGGCCGACTTTCGTGCACCTGTATTTTCCGACAGCGGCCGACCCAACCAAGGAGGGAACGCCGGAGGCAGCGGGGAGAAGAGGAGCAGCCAGCCCCAGGACACCACGCACATTTCCGACATCCCGAATTTTGATTGTTGGCACACCCGTATTCTGGGCGACAAAAAACGCCCAAGATAAACCTGCATTGCAGCCCCAAAAACATTGGTAGGTATGAAGACCTGCAAAAAAGGTAAGTTAAAGGTTTTATTTTTTAATTCTTTTTCAGCGATTCAGCAGTTAACTGTCTTGTGAATGTTATGATTTTATGCAATTTTTTGCAATTTCTTTTTGTGTTTTCCCCACTCCCCAACTTGCAGCGGTAATTGACCTCAGACTAAAGTTGGCGAGGACTGCACTTTCCGCTGAATTTTGCCACTGGGCCTTTAAAAATACAGGGGAGTGATTGGCGGTATTTTTGGCGCAAAACTACTGCAATCGGCGTGTTTTTTTTAAAAGTCCGGATTTCGGAACATTTTCCAGATTCCAAATGACTCCTCCACGGATCAGTGCGATGTCCAGATTTTGGAACATTTCAGCCTTTGGAACTCCGGATTTGGGAGGTTGAGCCTGTACTTTCCATTAAATCTCCCCTCAGCTTCCTCTGTTCCAAAGAAAACAACCCCAGCATATCCAGTCTTTCCTCATAACTAAAATTCTCCTGGCAACATTCTCGTAAATCTCCTCTGCACCTTCGAGTGCAGTCACATCTTTCCTGTAATCTGGTGACCAGAACTGCACGCAGTACTCTAACTGTGGACTAACTAGTGTTTTATATAGTTCAAGCATAATGTAATGTATGAACATAAGGTCTGCTCACCAACAGGGGGCACTGCCGTCTGAGATCCGAGGGTCACAGGTACACTCATGCTGGGCCTAGTATATAACCTGAACTTCACCTTTGTATCTTCATTTCTGGAAGCCATTAAAGACTGACCAGGTTACACCTAGTCACTGGCTCACCGTATGGAGTTCATTTTATCATTTCATACACCACAACTGGCGACGAGGCAAATACGAACCCACGCAGAAGTATGGCGAGCACAGCACAATAGAGTATTGTTGGAATTCGAGAGATTCCATGCGGGAGAGGATTGGGGAGATTTCACAGATCGTCTTGACCAGTATTTCGTGGCAAACGACCTAAACAAAGACAAGGATGCAGAGAAGCGCAGAGCAGATCCTTCCCACCGTCTGTGGCCGCACGATCTATGCACTCAAGAATCTGCTCTCACCCACTGTTCCTACAGAAAAGGATTACAAAGAACTGTGTGCTCTAGTTCGGGAACACCTTAAACCCACGGAAGGAATCCTCATATCCAGATATCGCTTCTATACGTACGTTCGTCCAGAAGGCCAGGACGTAGCAGCATTTGTTGCCGACCTGAGACGTCTTACAGGGCCTTGCAAATTTGGGCCTGCGTTGGCAGACATGCTGCGTGACACTTTCGTGATCGGGGTCAACCACAAGGCGATCTTAAGTAAACTGCTGGCTGTGGAGACGCCGGACCTCAGCAAGGTCATCACCATCACACAGGCTTGCATGTCCACGCAGAAAAGCACGAAACAATTATCGCCGACAAAACAGGAACGCCACGGCAAGTACTGTGTACAAAATTGTATCGACGGCTGGCAGAGCTGCACATGGCAGGGCCTACTCGACTGCATCTGCAAGACCGGGAGCCGCTCAAAGTTCGCCATCGAGGGCCTACTCGACCGCATAGGCAAGAACAGGAGCCGCTCAAAGCCCGCCATCGGGCGCAAATCTGAGCTCAACGTGTTGACGTTGCGGGGGCAGTCACCGACCCCATCAGTGCCACTTCAGGCAGTATGTATGCAGAGGGTGTGCGAAGACGGGGCATCTTCCGCGGACGTGTCCGCAGCGGAGCAAGCGAGCTGCGACACACCACGTGGATGATGATAAATTCAGCGTGGATCTGGCGATGCAGCCTGAGACATTTGAGAGCTCCGAGGAGGAAGTGTATAGCGTGCGTGCGTTCCTAACAAACAGCTAACCGATAATGATGGAGGTAAAATTAAACGGCATGACAGTATCCATGGAATTAGACACGGGTGCGAGTCAATCGATAATGAGCCAGAGGACTTTCGAAAAGCTGTGGGAGACCAAAGCAGAGAGACCCAAGCTGAGTCCGATAAATGCAAAGTTGCGTACCTACACCAAAGAGCTCATACCAGTGATCGGTAGTGCAGCAGTAAGAGTGTCGTACAAAGAAGCGATTCATGATCTACCGTTATGGATTATCCTGGGCAACGGCCCATCGTTATTTGGCAGGAGTTGGCTCGAGAAAATAAAATGGAAATGGTACGATATCAAAGCTTTGTCATCAGTGGATGATGATTTGTATGCTCAAGTGCTGAGCAAATTTCCCTCACTGTTTGAACCGGGAATTGGCAGCTTCAAGGGAGCCAAGGTGCAGATTTACCTCGGCCCAGACGCAAGGCCCATCCATCACAAAGCCAGGGCGGTCCTGCACATGATGAGAGAAAAGGTCGAGCTTGAATTGGACAGGCTACAACGCGAGTGGGTCATCTCACCGGTTGAATTTAATGAATGGGCCAGTCCCATTGTTCCGGTGATCACGAGCGACGGCACGGTCAGGATTTGTGGAAACTACAAGGTCACTATCAACCAAGTTTCGAAGCAAGATCAGTACCCGCTATCGAAAGCTGATGACCTGTTTGCAACGCTAGCAGGGGGGAAATTGTTCACCAAATTGGATCTAACTTCGGCCGACATGACACAGGAACTGGTTGAATCATCAAAGAAACTTACGTGCATCAACACGCACAAAGGCCTGTTTATTTACAACAGGTGCCCTTTTAGCACTCGTTCGACTGCAGCCATATTTCAAAGAAACATGGCGAGCCTATTAAAATCCGTCCCCAGGACCATGCTATTCCAAGACGACATCCTAGTCACAGGTCGTGACACTGCCGAGCACCTGCACAATCTGGAAGAGGTTCTGCGTCGTCTGACCAAAGTTGGACTCGGGCTGAAAAGTTCGAAGTGCGTTTTCATGGCACCAGAGGTCGAATTCCTTGGACGAAAGATTGCTGCAGACGGAATCAGGCTTACAGACGCCATCAAAAATGTGCCCAGGCCCCAGAAGGTGACAGAGCTGCATTCGTTCCTGGGTCTTCTCAACTACTTCGGTAACGTCTTACCCAAATTGAGCCTTTGCACAAGCTGCTCAGGAAAGCAGACGACTGGGTGTGGGGTGAACTTCAAGACAGAACCTTTGAGAAGGCTAGAAATCTGTTCGTGTTCCCACAAGCTACTGGTACTGTATGACCCATGCAAGCGTCTAGTTTTGACCTGTGATGTGTCGTCCTCTGGGGTCGGCTGCATACTCCAGCAAGCCAATGAGTCAGGCAAACTACAACCAGTTGCATACGCGTCTTGAAGCCTGTCCAAGGCGGAAAGAGCCTATGGCATTGGAATGAAAGAGGCTTTAGCACGTGTTTATGGGGTTTAAAAAAAAATGCAGCAGTACCTGTTTGGGCTTCACTTCGAGCTGGAAACCGATCACAAGCCGCTTTTCTCGTTCTTGGAACATAAAGGTATCAATACCAACGCGTCGTCCCACATCCAGAGGTGGGCACTGACATTACCTGCCTATGCTAATGACATGCGCCATAGACCAGGCACCGACAACTGCGCTGATGCATTGAGCCGGTTACCGTTGCCCACACCGGAGGTGGAAACGCCAATGCCCGCAGAGCTACTCATGGTCATGGATGCCTTTGAGAATGAAGGGTCGCCTGTCACTGCTCAACAAGTTAAGACCTGGACCGGCCAGGATCCGACCCTATCGGTTGTAAAACGTTGTGTTCTTCACGGGGACTGGTCGACCATCCCCAAGGAAATGGGTGATGAAACCAAACCGTACAGCTATCGCAAAGATGAGCTTTCCATCCAGTCCGACTGTTTACTGTGGGGTAATCGTGTTGTAATGCCCAAGAAAGGCAGGGCGCGATTTGTACGGGGGTTACATAGTATGCATCCCGTATTGTCATGAAGGCGGCCATTGCTAGGTCCCATGTTTGGTGGCCTGGCATTGACTCAGACTTAGTCATGTGTGCATCAGTGTAGTACTTGCATGCAGTTAAGAAATGCCCCAAAGGTCATGGCCATCCAAACCGTGGTCGAGAATCCACATTGACTTTGCGGGCCCCTTCCTCGGTAAAATGTTTTTTGTGTTGGTGGATGCCTTCTCCAAATGGATAGAACGTGTGATCATGTCATCCAGCACTTCCACTGCCACCATTGAGAACCTGAGAGCTATGTTTGCCACACATGGTCTGCCAGACATCGTGGTCAGTGACAACGGACCGTGTTTCACGAGCCTGGAGTTTCAGAAGTTCATGAAACGCAACGGCATAAAACACGTGAGATCAGCCCCATTCAAACCCGCGTCCAATGGTCAAGCGGAGCGGGCAGTTCAAACCATCAAGCAGAGCCTGAAACGCGTAACTCACAGTTCCTTACAGACACACCTGTCATGCATACTGCTCAGTTACAGGACAAGGCCACACACGCTCACCAGGGTCCCGCTTGTGGAACTATTAATGAAGAGAGGCCTCAAAATCAGGCTCTCTCTCATCCATCCTGACCTTAACGATCATGTCGAAACCCGACATCGACGCCAGCAGTGGTATCACGACCGCGCCGCAGTGTCACGCGACATATCTGTAAATGACCCAGTGTATGTACTTAACCATGGTCAAGGGCCCAAGTGGCTCCCGGGCAATGTTACAGATGAGGGTAACCAGGTATATATGGTTAAGCTCAAGAATGGGCAGATGTGCAGGAATCACATTGATCAAATCAAGCTTAGACACACTGACGAACCAGAACAGTTGGAAGAAGACACCGCGAGCTTAGACGACCAACCAACTCACATCTAGCCATCAGGAGAACCAACTGTGCTCAACGTCCAACCCTAAGTCGTGAGAGAAAGCACTGGGATTGTACTGAGACGGTCAACCAGGGAGCGAAGGGCTCCAGACCGTCTGAAATTGTAATATGGACTTGTGCCAAGAACTGGGGGGGGAATGATGTAATGTATGTACATAAGGTGCCCACCTACAGGGGGCACTACCGTCGGAGGGCCGAGGGTCACAGGTACACTTGTGCTGGGCCTGGTATATAACCTGAACTTCACCTTTGTATCTTCACTTCTGGAAGCCATTAAAGACTGACCAGGTTACACCTAGTCACTGGCTCACAATCCGGAGTTCATTGTATCATTTCATACACCACACATAATCTCCCTGCTCTTATATTCTGTGCCTCAGGTAATAAAGGAAAGTATCCTGTATGCCTTCTTAACCACCACCTCTACCTGTCCTGCTCCCTTCAGGGATCCGTGGACATGCACTCCAAGGTCCCTCTGCTCCTCTGCACTTCTCAGTATCCTACCATTTATTGTGCATTCCCGTGCCTTGTTAGCCCAAATGCATTGTCTCATATTTCTCCAGATTGAAGTGGATTCCATACTTCAAATAATACTGCTACGGGGTAGCATGTAGACAATGAAGAGGAGGATACCAAAGATGAACCTGTGGGCTACATTGGAGGTGGCCATGCCAGTAGAGGAGAAGAAGCTATTGGCAACACTATAGTGCTTGTATTGAGTCAGTTAAGAGCCGATCAAGGAGAGACCAGTGCCATGGAAATGGATTACAGCGGGAAAGACATTAGAGGCGGATAGTGTAATCAACAGCATCGAAGGTAGATGAGAAGATTCATCATCATCATCATCATCATCATTATAGGCAGTCCCTCGAAATCAAGGAAGACTTGCTTCCACTCCAAAAATAAGTTCTCAGGTGACTGAACAGTCCAATACAGGAATTACAGTCTCTGTCACAGGTGGGACAGACAGTCGTTGGAGGAAAGGGTGAATAGGGAGTCTGGTTTGCCGCGCGCTCCTTCCGGTGCCTGCACTTGTCCTCCGCATGCTCTCGGCGTGTACTGCTGGAGCGTTGCACTGAGGGAGAGTCAGTACTGAGGGAGCGCTGCACTGTCGGAGGGGCAGTACTGAGGGAGCACTGCACTGTGGGAGGGGCAGTACTGAGGGAGCGCTGCACTGTGGGAGGGGCAGTACTGAGGGAGCACTGCACTGTGGGAGGGGCAGTACTGAGGGAGCGCTGAACTGTGGGAGGGGCAGTACTGAGGGAGCGCTGCACTGTCGGAGGGGCAGTACTGAAGGAGCGCTGATGAGAAGATTAGGATAATGAGGAAAAGTAGGGAGCAGCAGTCACAGTAACACGATGTCATTTGTGATGCATAAAAAAGTAATTTGGCTCAAGGTCGCTGCACATATGATTAGCTGACAGTACAGCATGCACATAGATTTTAATTAGTGTCTGCTAGAATAGATAAAAGTAGCTTTGTCTGTGCCATGCCAGTTTGAAACCACATTGCTCTGGTAGATTATATATTTCAACAGCTTTTACTCTGAGAAATGAAAATGAGTTGATAAATTCCTGATAATTGCAGTGGATGGTTTATTGTAATTTTATGAGTCCGAGTCATTATAGTTGAGTGGTAGACCATTGTTTTATTCTGTGAAATTAATAAACTGCATTCATTTTGCTGAGTGCTCGTCAGTAGTAGGTGTCCCTTGATGTTTTTGGCTGAAGTTTTATTGAGTCACTCTACCTGGATAAATGCTTCTATACTATTCAGTACAACCAGGTATTTTTAGTAAATAGTTTAGATGATTTTGATGTACAGAGTTGATATGATTTGATGATAATACATTATGTAATGGATACAGAAGTTAATTCTGCACCTTGGCATAATTCTTTTTTATTTTATCTTCACATGAAATTGAAGCCAGTCTTTGTACTGTGACTTCAAAATGGAACACTGTAATTTAATTTTTGACAGAACTTTTCTTTTGTATTTGGATAGCCTATATTGACACACATCCCTTTTGGAGAAGGACTGCTAGTTTTAAGGCAGAGTCGTTTGTTTCTGTGTATGTTATTGCTCGCCAGCAAAACTTAATTAGGTCAGGATTGTCTGGCTATTACCTCATGCGTGCTAAAAGGTAATGGGGCAGAATTTGCGGTCGGTGTGACGGCGTGCTGTCTTTGAAATGGACAGCAAGTTCGAGCGCATGCATTAAATCCAGAACTTGCAATCTGTCAAGTTCCGACTTGACACATCATCCGCTCCGACATTGAAATCCTCATTGCTGACGCAGCAATTGCCGACAGCCCAGCAATTACGTATGAAAAGTTTACTGCTGGTGCAAACAGGCGCAACAGCGTAAGGGGACACACGTCAATAAAAAAATCTTCACCTGATATTTTGTTGTTTAAATATAAAAAAGAATGTAAATCCAGAGTGGGTCAAGTGAGAGACTGTTCAGGGAATTGACAGTTTTGCAAATTAAAAAAAAATTAAAAACACACTTCCCGTTCTTCCCTCACTGTTTCTTCAGGTGACCTTTCATGGTATAAAATGCATTAAAAACTTTCATAAACATTAGCTGCTATATTCTCCCTAGAAAATACCACAGTATCTAATGGAGGAGAATGAGAAACCTTCTGTTTCTTGATTGGCGCACCGCCCCATGTGATCCCAGGTACGCTTCCGCACACAGTGCGCCCCTGGGATCTGACGGCCAGCAAGCTGCACTCAACTCCACAGCGTCTGACAGCAACTTTTTGGGCCCAAGTTTCAGGCCGCGCCTAAAACGGCGCAGCCCGGACCTCGACACCCGTTCTTCGCGCCACAAAGTGCGCCGAAAAAAACCGTACCTATTCTCCGGCTTCCTGCAGGCCCTCTGGAGCTGGGCGCGGCGCAGCATGAGCTGTAGGGGGCGGAGCCAGGTTCCTGCGCCGAAAACAGTGCCGGGACCTCTGCACATGCGCGCTACAGTGAACGCACATGTGCAGTAGCTCCAGGCGCCCAAAACTGTGGGAGGGGCCCGAAGCACGCAGCCCCGAGCCCTGGCTGAATGGGCTCACTGGGGCTGCGTGTATAAAGCTCCTCCCACCCAACCCGACCTGACCTCCGCGACTCTCCCACCCCAACCTCCGCGACTCTCTTCCCACCCCCCCAGCCCCCCCCCCCCCCCCCCGCCCGAGACCCGACGCCACCTACCTGTAAATCCAGACCGAAGTCTTGGGCCCGGCCGTTCAGCCTCCTTCTCTCCCTTCCTTCCCTCCTCTCCCTTCTCCCCCTCCCTCCCCTCCTCCCACCCCCTCCTTCTCCTCCTCCCACCCCCCTCCTTCTCTTCCTCCCACCCCCCTCCTTCTCTTCCTCCCACCCCCCTCCTTCTCTTCCTCCCACCCCGCTCCTTCTCCCCCTCCCCCTCCCCCCACCCCCCTTCTTCCCCCCTCCCCCTCCCACCCCTCTTCTTCCCTTCTCCCTCTTGGTTGATTTATTGATGTATTTATCATTTATTATTGATGATGGCCCTTTATTTGTAAAACTGAAGTGTTTAATGTTTGTAAACTTCCCTTTATACCCTAGCCCCCACCCCTCCCATTCCCTACGCCTAATTTGTAACCTACGCCTGATTTTCTAAAGTGTAGACAAGGTTTTTTCGAACGTACAAAAATCTTCACTTACTCCATTCTAAATTAGTTTGGAGTAAGTTTTCACTGCCTAAACTTTGAAAACAGGCGTAAGTGGCCGGACACTCCCCCTTTTGAAAAAAAAATTCTGTTCCAAAGTGAAACTGTTCTAACTGACTAGAACTGGAGCAAACTAAATGCCGAGAATTAAAATTTCTAAGAAACTCCATTCTAAACTAGTTGCTCCAAAAAAACAGGAGCAACTCAGGCCGAAACTTGGCCCCTTTGTTTGGGACCTTGCAACAAGTAAGTTCGCATTCAGTTCGGATACCGGCAGCCTCATCCTTAATTACGCTGCCGACTGCAAAATCTGGGCCCATGTATGCAAGTTTTATAATGGGAGAGATGATTGAAGTTTATTGTCTGTGATTTCCATTAAGAGGTGTCAGGTCAGACAGAAATTCCTTAAAGGCCTAAACTAGTAAACTGCTCTTGAGGTAATAATGTGAATGCTATCCACAAATGTTTGGGTGCTATAAATAATTATTATAGTTACAGCTGGTAAAGAAGAACAGGGACTTCTTCAGAGGATATGGTGACGCGAATGGTTGCCTTTGATGTGGCTTGTTTGTTTGTTAGTACTTTGCTCAGAGGCCTCCCATGTGGGATATCTTCTGCAGACTGTTGGGTCATTTCTTAAGGTCACTGTTTTACATAAGAACATTGTTGTGTTCCTAACACAGATGAGGCTGCACACAGGGAGGTTAAAGTAACAGTGACCTCAGTCTTTAATAAGATACTCCAGAGTGAGGAACAGGCCTTAGGGGCCGTCTTATATACAGTGCTCCCAAGGGATGCTGGGATCCCTTGGGACTTATGGGGATGAGCTCCCTGGTGGCGGAACATGGGAATGCATGCTTTACAGATACACAACAAACATAAGAAGGAGGAGCAGGCCATTTGGCCCCTCAAGCCAGTTCCGCCATTCAATAAGATCATGGCTGACCTGATCATGGACGCAGCTCCACTTTCCTGCCTGCTCACCATAACCCTGTACACCCTTATCGCTGAAAAATCTGTCTATCTCCACCTTAAATATATTCAATGACTGGACCTCCACAGCTCTCTGGGGCAGAGAATTCCATAGATTTATGACCCTCTGAGAGAAGAAATTCCTCCTCATCAGTTTTAAATGGGTGGGCCCTAATTCTGAGACTATGGGCCCAAATTTCCCCATGAGTTGCACCATTTTTTTTTGGTGTAACTTGATTTTTCTGATGTATCTTTTTAGTTGCAAATATGGCCATTTTTAATTTGCAGCAGTGTAAGTGAGTTAGTTAGGTATTTTGTTCGGTCAGTTTTTTTTTCAAAAGGGGGCGTTCCCAGCCACTTACACCATTTCTGCCAATTTGGCCAGAAAAAAGTTGTACTAAACTAACTTAGGGCAGCGTATGTGTCCACTTTTTTCCGCACAGAAAGACCTTACTTACAGTTAAGGAATCGGCGCAAGTAACTACATATAAAGCACCACCAAGCACCAAACAAAGCACAAAAAGTAATAAGCAATTAATTAATAAATAAAATAGAAGGAACCCTGCCCCTAAAGCACTAAGACCAAAGTAATAAGCAATCAATAAATAACAAATAAAAAAAATAGAAGGAACCCTGCACCTAAAGCACCAAAATCAATCAGTAAATAACAAATAAAAAATAGAAGTCCTACCTTAGGGAATGCAGCGGGCCGCCGATGAGGGAGCCCATTCGGCCAGGGCTAGGAGGGGAGTGGGGGGGAAGAGAGGAGAGGAGAAGGGGACGGGAGAAAGGAGGAGGAGGAGGGGGCGGGGGGAGGGGGCTGGTGGTGGAAGTATCCTCTTGCGAAGCACATCTCAACTGATGTCCGGCATGGCATCAAACACCCGCATGAATCCCCGGCTCATCTGCTCGAGAGTTACAAGCCCAGACCCCCAGAAACTCTTAAGGAGTTTGACAGTCAGGTCAGAGACGCGCCACTGGTGGATTCAAGAACCATCACCACGGGCCCCTCCCAGGCCAAAGTTCCATCTTGATTTTCTTAGTGTTTCTAATCTGTAAATCCCCTAATCCAAGGCTGAAAGGAATCAAATCAGCTTTTGACATGAAGGGAAGAAAACACAGATGACACACCCTGCAGAGCACACTCTGGCCGCCGATGAGGGAGCCCATTTGGCCAGGGCTAGGGACGGCATGCTTCGGCCCCTCCCACACAGCCTACAGCGCACGTTTGTCGAAACGGCCTGTCAGGAGCTACTGCACATGCGCGCAGACTCTAATGCCACGACGGAGGAGAGGCTGGGGAGTGGCCAGAATACGGAGGTCTTTTTTCGGTGTACTTGGAGGCGAACAAAAGCGGTGCAGGTCGAGTGAAGGCGCCAGAAAAAGAGGTTGGGAAAATTTGGGCCCTTTGTCCCCTAGTTTTCGTTTCCCCTATGAGTGAAAATATCCTCTCTGCATCCACCTTGTCGAGCCCCCTCATTATCTTACATGTTTCAATAAGATCACCCCTCATTCTTCTGAACTCCAATGTGTATAAGCCCAACCTACTCAACCTATCTTCAGAAGTCAACCCCCTCAGCTCCAGAATCAACCTAGTGAACCTTCTCTGAAAAGCCTCCAATGCAAGTATATCCTTCCTTAAATACGGAGACCAAAATTGTATGCAGTACTCCAGGTGTGGCCTCGCCAATACCCTGTACAGTTGGAGCAGGACTTCTCTGCTTTTATACTTTTTCCCCCTTGCAATAAAGGCCAACATTCCATTTGCCTTCCTGATTACTTGCTGTACCTGCATACTCACTTTTTGGATTTCATGCGCAAGGACCCCAGGTCCCTCTGTCCTGCAGCAATTTTTCTCCATTTAAATTATAATTTGCTTTTCTATTATTTATGCCAAAGTGGATAACCTCACATTTTCCCACATTATACTCCATCTGACAATTTTTTGCCCATTCACTTAGCCTGTCAACATCCCTTTGCAGATTTCTTGTGTCTTCCTCACAATTTGCTTTCCCACCCATCTTTGTATCATCGGCCCCAGCCATGTGGCACCCCAGTAATCAATGTTTGCCAACCTGAAAATGACCCATTTATCCCGACTCTCTGTTTTCTGTTAGTTAGCCAATCCTCTATCCATGCTAATATATTACCCCCAACCCCGTGAACTTTTATCTTGTGTACTAACCTCTTATGTGGCATCTTATCGAATGCTTGCTGGAAATCCAAATACACCACATCCACTGGTTTCTCCTTATCCACCTTGCTCATTACATCCTCAAAGAATTCCAGCAAATTTGTCAAACATGGCTTTCCCTTTCATAAAACCATGCTGACTCTGCTTGATTGAATTCCAAATATCCCGCTACTGCTTCCTTAATAATGAACACCAGCATTTTACCCAACGACAGATGTTAGACTAACTGGTCTATAGCTTTCTGCTTTTTGTCTGCTTCTTTTAAATAGGGGTGTTACATTTGCGGTTTTCCAATCCGCTGGGACCGCTCCAGAATCCATGGAATTTTGGTAGATTACAACCAATGCATCCACTATCTCTGCAGCCACTTCTTTCAAGACCCTAGAATGTAAGCCATCAGGTCCGGGGGACATGTCCGCCTTTAGTCCCATTATTTTACCGAGTACTACTTCATTAGTAATGGTGATTGTATTAAGTTCCTTCCTCCCTATAGCCCCTTGATTATCCATGATTGGGATGTTTTTAGTGTCTTCTACCGTGAAGGCCGATACAAAATATTTGTTCACTGTCTCTGCCATTCCCCTGTTCTCCATTATTAATTCCCCAGTCTCATCTTCTAGGGGACTAACATTTACTTTTGCCACTCTTTTGCTTTTTATGTACCTGTTTTTATATTTACTATCTGTTTTTATATTTATTGTTAGTTTACTTTCATAATCGATCTTCCCTCTCGATCATTTTTTTTAGTTGTTCTTTGCTGGCATTTAAACATTTCCCAATCCTCTGGTCCCCCCACGAGTCTAGGCCACATTGGATGCCCTTGTTTTCAATTTGATACCATCCGTTATTTCCTTTGTTAGCCGCGGATGGTTATCCCTTCTCTTACAGTCTTTCCTTCTCATTGGGATATATTTTTGGTGCGAGTTAGGAAATATCTCCTTAAATGTCTGCCACTGCTCATCAACCATCTTACACTTTAATCTATTTTCACATTCCATTTTAGCCAACTCTGCCTTCATACCTTTGTAATTGTCTTTATTTAAGATCAGGACAGTGGTTTGGGACCCAACTTTCTCACCCTCCAACTGAATTTGAAATTCAACCATGCTATGATCACTCTTTCCTCGAGGATCCTTTACTACGAGATCAGTTATTAATCCTGCCTCATTACACAGTACTAGATCTAAGATAGCCTGCTCTCTGGTTGGTTCCACAACGTACTGTTCAAGGAAACTATTCCGGATACACTCTATGAACTCTTCCTCAAGGCTACCCTGGCCAATTTGCTTTGTCCAATCAATATAAAGGTTAAAATCGCCCATGATTATTACCATTCCTTTATTACAAAGCTCCACTATTTCTTGATTCATAAGAACATAAGAAATAGGAGCAGGAGTAGGCCATATGGTCCCTCGAGCCTGCTCGCCATTTAATATGATCATGGCTAATCCGATCATGGACTCAGGTCCACTTCCCTGCCTGCTCTCCATAACTCCTTATTCCACTATCGTTTAAGAAACACTCTATTTCTGTCTTAAATTTATTCAATGTCCCAGCTTCCACAGCTCTCTGAGGCAGCAAATTCCACAAATCCACAACTCTCTGAGAAAAAATTTCTCCTCATCTCAGTTTTAAATGGGTGGCCCCTTATTCTACTCTTATGCCCTCTAGTTCTAGTCTCCCCTATCAGTGGAAACATCCTCTCTGCATCCACCTTGTCAAGCCCCCTGATAATCTTATACGTTTTGATAAGATCACACCTCATTCTTCTGAATTCCAATGAATAGAGGCCCAACCTACTCAGCCTTTACTCATAAGTCAACCCCCTCATCTCTGGAATCAACCTTATGAACCTTCTCTGAACTGCCTCCAAAGCAAATATATCCTTTCCTAAATATGGAAACCAAAATTGCATGCAGTATTCCAGGTGTGACTTCACCAATACCCTGTTCAATTGTAGCAAAACTTCCCTGCTTTTATACTCCATCCCCTTTGTAATAAAGGCCAAGATTCCATTGGCCTTCCTGATCACTTGCTGTACCTGCATACTAACATTTTGTGTTTCATGCACAAGTACCCCCAGGTCCCGCTGTACTGCAGCACTTTGAAATCTTTTCTCCATTTAAATAATAATTTCCTCTTTGATTTTTTTTCTGCCAAAGTGCATGACCTCACTTTCCAACATTATACTCCGTCTGCCAAAGTTTTGCCCACTCACTTAACCTGTCTATGTCCTTTTGCAGATTTTTTCTGTCCTCCTCACACATTGCTTTTCCTCCCATCTTTGTATCGTTGGCAAATTTGGCTACATTACACTTGGTCCCTTCCTCTGAGTCGTTAATATAGATTGTAAATAGTTGGAGTCCCAGCAAAGCTTTGTCACGAAAGAATGGCTGGGAGATGCAGCGGCCGACAAGCAAAGGCCCAGCTGCGGACCGAAGGCTTACGCGCTCATGAAGGACCTACTAACACCCGAAAAGCCGGCGGACAAAACCTTTGAAGAGCTCAGCAAACTAATCGGTGAGCAGCATACACATGGCCCGACACAGATTCTATACCCACCGACGTCGTGAAGGACAGAGCATACTGGACGTCGTGAAGGACAGAGCATACTGGACTTCGTTGCGGACCTCCGGCGTTTGGCCAGCCTCTAAGTTCACAGGCGCCTGCAGGGGGGAGGTGTTAAGGGACTTCTTTATTGAGGGCATTAGTCATGCGGGGATTTTCCGAAAGTTAATTGAGACCAAGGACTTGACTTTGGAAGCGGCGGCGTTGATGGCTCAGACTTTCATGGCGGGGAAGGAGGAAACCAAAATAATATACGCGCGCAATTCTGTCTCCAACGCAGCGGGGGATCAGGGAGTCAGTATCATAAACGCGACTCAGAGCCCCGCAGGCAGGCAAGGGCAGTTCGACACACCCCAGGCAGCAATAGACCCCAGAGTAGGTTTTCAACAGAGACAATGGCAGGCGGAACGGACATTTACGCCATCACAGTGGACAATGTGGTCCGGGATGGGGCCATTGACACCCACTAACAGGGTACTCAAGGGCAGTCAAAGGGACAATCAGTGAGGAATGCCGGGTCAGAGCTCCTTTGTTCACAACAATGGGAATCTCAGCTCATGCTGGAAGTGTGGGGGCAAACACTCTGCCAGGATTTGCAGGTTTCAACAATTTGCAACCTCAGTGGCCATTTAGCTCCAATGTGCAGGAAGCCTGTAACCAGGCTAATTTATGAGGCGGATGGACCAGAAGAGGGGTCTGTGAGGCAGGATGACTCTTGGGGCAAATCAATGGACACTGAAGTTCAGCGGGTTCATGTGACAAACATTCACAGCTCATATACCAAAACACCTACCAATGATGATGAAGGTTTTATTAAACGACATCCCTGTATGCATGGAGCTGGACACGGGGGCCAGCCAGTCACTGATGAGCGTAAAACAATTCAAAAAGCTATGGCCACTCAAAGCCAGTAGACCCAAACTAGAATGCATTGAGACACAACTACGGACATATACCAAAGAAATCATTCCAGTACTAGGCAGTGCAATGTTGGCGGTCACACACAATGGATCAGTGAACCGGCTGCCGCTCTAGATTGTCCCGGGCAATGGTCCCGCACTGTTGGGGAGGAACTGGTTAGCTGAGAGGAACTGGAAATGGGGTGGGTGTGCACGCAATGTCATCTGTGGAGTGAAGTTCGTGCTCACAAGTCCTACAACAATTTGAGTCACTATTCCAACCTGGCGTCGGGACGTTCAAAGGTACCAAAGTAGTGATACGCATCACCCCAGACGCCAGACCAGTGCACTACAAAGCCAGAGCGGTGCCGTATGTGATGCGGGAGAAAATTGAGAGCGAATTGGACCGTTTGCTGAGAGAGGGCATCATCTCACCCATTGAATTCAGCGACTGGGCAAGCCCCATCGTTCCCGTCCTAAAAGTGGATGGTTCTGTCAGGATCTGTGGCGACTACAAGGCCACTATCAATCGGGTGTCCCTACAAGTTCAATACCCGCTCCCGACAGCGGAGGATCTTTTCGCCACGGCAGGCGGCAAGCTGTTTATCAAGTTGGATCTCACTTCAGCCTACATGACCCAAGAACTGGCCGACGAATCTAAACTACTGACCACCATCACTACTCATAAGGGACTGTTCGTTTACAACAGGTGCCCGTTTGGCATTCGATCAGCGGCCGCGATTTTTCAAAGAAACATGGAAAAACTGCTTAAATCCATTCCTGGAACAATCGTATTTCAGGACGACATCCTCAACACGGGTCGTGACACCGAGGAACACCTCCACAACCTGGAGGAGGTGCTACGTTGACTGGACCGGGTAGGCCCGTGACTCAAGAAGTCTAAATGTGTGTTTTTGGCTCCTGAGGTTGAGTTCCTGGGCAGGAGGGTTGCTGCAGATGGGATTCGGCCCACCGAATCCAAAACAGAGGCGATTCGACGAGCGCCCAGGCCCGGCAACACATCAGAGTTGCGTTCATTTCTGGGACTCTTGAACTATTTCGGGAACTTTCTGCCGAATTTAAGCACGTTGTTGGAGCTGCTTCACGTGCTCCTGCGTAAGGGTTGTGATTGGTTTTGGGGAGACTGTCAAGAACGGGCTTTCAATCAGGCGCAGAACCTACTTTGTTCAAATAAGCTATTGACCCTGTACGACCCCTGTAAGAAATTGGCTCTGACATGTGATGCATTGTCCTATGGGGTTGGGTGCTTGTTGCAGCAGAGTAATGCTGAGGGCCAACTACAACCTGTGGTTTATGCTTCCAGGTCGCGCGCTCAAGCAGAACGGGGATATGGGATGGTTGAGAAGGAGGCACTCGCATGTATGTGTCTATGGTGCAAAAAAAAATGCATCAGTACCTTTTTGGCAGGAGGTTCGAATTAGAAACGGACCACAAGCTGTTAACAATCCCTGTTGTCAGACAGTAAGGCCGTCAATGCCAATGTGTCACCCACATACAGCGATGGGCTCTCACGCTGGCTGCTTATGACTACTCCATCCGGCACCGGCCTGGCACCGATAATTGCGCTGACGCGTTCAGCAGGCTTCCACTGGCCACCACCGAGGGGGCAGTGGAACAAAGCGCTGAGATGGCCATGGCCATTGATACCTTTGACAGCGCAGACTCCCCCATCACAGCCCGCCAGATCAAAATCTGGACAAACAGAGATCCTCTCCTATCTCTGATTAAGAAATATGTCCTGACTGGGGATTGGGCGCCCGCACACGGAGCATGCCCTGAGGAGGTCAGACCATTTCACAGGCGGATGGATGAGCTCTCCATCCAAGCTGACTGCCTACTATGGGGCAGCCGGGTAGTCATGCCCCAGAGGGGCAGGGACCTCCACAGCAAGCATCCAGGCATCGTGCTGGTCACATGTATGGTGGCCGGGAATTGATTCAGACCTGGAACACTGTGTTCGCAGGTGCACAATGTGTGCCCAGCTGGGTAATGCCCCCAGGGAGGCTCTGCTCAGCCCGTGGCCCTGGTCCACCAGGCCAAGGTCACGTATTCATGTAGACAACGCGGGCCCGTTCATGGGAAAAATGTTTCTCGTTGTGGTAGATGCTCGAAATGGATCGAGTGCATCATTTTGAATTCGTGCACGACATCCACCACTGTGGAGAGTCTACGTGCGGTCTTTGCAACCCACGGCTTGCCGGACATTCTTGTTAGCGATAATGGCCCATGTTTCAAGAGCTACGAATTCCGGGAGTTCATGTCGGGCAATGGCATAGAAACGTAGAAACAAAGAAAATCGAGCTTGCACCGCCATTCAATGAGTTCATGGCTGAACATGCAACTTCAGTACCCCATTCCTGCTTTCTCGCCATACCCTTTGATCCCCCTAGTAGTAAGGACTACATCTAACTCCTATTTGAATATATTTAGTGAATTGGCCTCAACAACTTTCGGTGGCAGAGAATTCCACAGGTTCACCACTCTCTGGGTGAAGAAGTTTCTCCTCATCTCGGTCCTAAATGGCTTACACCTTATCCTTAGACTGTGAGCCCTGGTTCTGGACTTCCCCAACATTCATAAGAACATAAGAACATAAGAATTTGGAACAGGAGTAGGCCATCTAGCCCCTCGAGCCTGCTCCGCCATTCAACAAGATCATGGCTGATCTGGCCGTGGACTCAGCTCCACTTACCCGCCCGCTCCCCATTACCCTTAATTCCCTTATTGGTTAAAAATCTATCTATCTGTGATTTGAATACATTCAATGAGCTAGCCTCAACTGCTTCCTTGGGCAGAGAATTCCACAGATTCACAACCCTCTGGGAGAAGAAATTCCTTCTCAACTCGGTTTTAAATTGTCTCCCCCGTATTTTGAGGCTGTGCCCCCTAGTTCTAGTCTCCCCGACCAGTGGAAACAACCTCTCTGCCTCTATCTTGTCTATCCCTTTCATTATTTTAAATGTTTCTATAAGATCACCCCTCATCCTTCTGAACTCCAACGAGTAAAGACCCAGTCTACTCAATCTATCATCATAAGGTAACCCCCTCATCTCTGGAATCAGCCGTGTGAATCGTCTCTGTACCCCCTCCAAAGCTAGTATATCCTTCCTTAAGTAAGGTGACCAAAACTGCACGCAGTACTCCAGGTGTGGCCTCACCAATACCCTGTACAGTTGCAGCAAGACCTCCTTGCTTTTGTACTCCATCCCTCTTGCAATGAAGGCCAACATTCCATTCGCCTTCCTGATTACCTGCTGCACCTGCAAACTAACTTTTTGGGATTCATGCACAAGGACCCCCAGGTCCCTTTGCACTGCAGCATGTTGTAATTTCTCCCCATTCAAATAATATTCCCGTTTTCTGTTTTTTTTCCCCCAAGGTGGATGACCTCACACTTTCCAACATTGTATTCCATCTGCCAAACCTTAACCCATTTGCTTAACCTATCTAAATCTCTCTGCAACCTCTCTGTGTCCTCTACACAACCCGCTTTCCCACTAATCTTTGTGTCATCTGCAAATTTTGTTACACTACACTCTGTCCCCTCTTCCAGGTCATCTATGTATATTTGTAAACAGTTGTGGTCCCAGCACCGATCCCTGCGGCACACCACTAACCATCGATTTCCAACCCGAAAAGGACCCATTTATCCCGACTCTGTCAGGATCAACCATGTCAGGACAGCACCATTCAAGCCGGCCTCCAATGGCCAGGAGGAACGTGCGGTCCAAATCATTCAACAAGGCATGCTCAGGATTCAAGGACCCTCCCTTCAATGCCGCCTATCGCGCCTCCTCCTGACCTATAGGTCCCGATCGCACTCACTCACGGAGGTCCCGCCTGCTGAGCTACTTATGAAACGAACACACAAAACTCGGTTGTCCCTCATTCACCCAGTCCTGACCGACATAGTTGAGGGCAAGCGCCAATCCCAAAACAAGTACCATGACCGAAATTCAAGGGGGAGATGTATAGAAATAAATGACCCCGTATTTGTCCTCAATCACGCCGTGGGGCCCAAATGACTTGAGGGTACTGTAATAGACAAAGAGGGGAACAGGGTAATCGTGGTTGAACTTAACAATGGGCAGATATGCCATAAGCATCTGGACCAAGTTTTTAAAAAAAGGTTCAGCATAGACACTGAGGAACCTGAGGAAGATCATGAGATGGTGCTCACACCACTGCCAGTGAACGAGCAACAAGAACATTCCGCAGCATGCACAGTCCCGGCGGTCAGCCTGAACAGGTCGGAATCACCACAGGTGACAGACACTCACGCCAAGGCTCAACAACCAGAGCCCCAACTGCAGCGCTCCACGAGGGAGCGTAGACCACCTGAAAGACTTAACCTGTGATCCCAATAAGACTTTGGGGGGGAGGTGATGTCATGTATGTAACCTCTATGTAACACCACTGCAATACTGTATATATTTAAGCAATACACACCTTAACCACAGGCGGTGAACTTGTGGGAGACACTCCTTACCTGGTCATCCAGGTATATAAAGGGAGGAACCACACAGGGTCCTAACTCCTTGGTCCTGTGAATAAAGGTTCAGGTCATAGTGACCTTGTCCATAGAATGTGCCTCATGTGGGTTTTGTGCCATTGAGTAAGGACATTACATAAGTCTTCCTCGATTTCGAGGGACTGCCTATGATGATGATGAAAGTACAACTTTACGTAACGTGAAATGTAAATGTGTCTGATAAATTGAAGTGATACCTTGGGAATCTTCAATATTTCACTTCTCTCAGTGGCCACTATGGTGCTCATTTCGATGACGAACAGGGCTTCCATTTACTTTACTCTTTCATGCAACACTGAAAAGTTTTGTCGCTGCTCAAGGATAGGTATTCGTGGAACTTGAATCTAAAAGCTTTGGTTGTTAGGCCAGAATGAAAGTCTAAATGTATTGCTGGAATGCTCACCCAGCAGGATTCATTAACCCCTCCCCAGACTTTATTTTTTTCCCGATTCAATAATAGTTGATTTTATTGTGGTGCTGGGCTAAATTCTTGATGGGATATTCTAACCATCTGACTTCGTTGTTCGAAAACTATACTGCTGAGAATATTGAAGGGTCTGTTCCTTCAATAGAGTAAAAAGTAAACCTCCCCTGCCTTATCTGCTTTTGTTGCCTCTGAAATGACATCAGCCCTACGATTAATATATGATTATTTAGTTGGAAATACATTGCAACTACTTGTGGGTAGATCATCTGTGTAAAGCTAATGCACAAAATCTTAAACATATGAGTAAGAGGCATAATGTGGATGGAATGAGTTTCATCGTATTCTGGCCCATGTTCAAGAATTGGCCTGTCAACATAACAAAACATGGAAAATTGGCAGTTCTTTTATTTTATTTTTTTGCATGCGTGTGTTAATTTTAATTATCTTTGTAACCTCATTGTAAGAAATGAGGGAAAAGGATATTTTGTAAGGAAACTGGAGAGGAATCTGGTATGTAAACACCTCAGATTTTACATCCACAGCCAGCAAATAGGTGTCGGGTTTCTCTACCCAGTCGACATCTGTGTAGCATACGCTGAGGTAAGGCTCTGAAATCACCAGTATAAACACCAGATTCGTGCCACAATTGTCATTAGCATTTGTCATTTTGTATTATTTGTTTTACTATGTTCTGAGCGATCAGGATGGTTGAATCTCTCCTATTTATGAGTATCTAGGAGAGAAATGAGAACTTAAAGGAGGAAAATCCCTGGATGTTTACTGAGGCGGAGTTTTGGAGTTGGGGGTGGGGAGTTGAGGACTTCCGGGTTTTCCGAAGGCCATTCATGGTGAAGATGGAATAAAAACAGAAAATGCAGGAAATCTCAGGGTCAGGCAGCATCTGTGGAGAGAGAAGCAGAGTTAACCTTTTGGGTCGATGATCCTTCGCTCATACAGGCATGTCAGGCAGTTTCACTTCGCCCCCCCCCCCCCCCCCACTCCATGATCTCTTCCCCCAACAACCACTAAAACTACCTGCTCCTGGTTAACTCTGCTCCTCTCTCCACAGATGCTACCTGACCCGCTGAGATTTCCAGCATTTTCTGTTTTTATTTCAGATTCTACCATCCGCAGTCTTTTGCTTTTGTAATGGTGGAGGTGGTGGTATGCTTACAGGTTTTAACTCCATGTCATGCGTGTTTTTTTTATGAACAGGTTCCCCGCCCAGAAGCCAGCCTGATTGACCGGCTTGGCTGCCTGTCGGGTGGGGAACACCTCAGAAAAGGCAGCAGCCCAGGAGCAGGTAGTTTTTGTGGTTGTTGGGGAAGAGATCATGGCGGGGTGGTGCGGGTGTGGGTACAGCGTGGTTGGGAGAGTTGGGGTGAACGGAAAGGGGGTGGTCAGAGAGAGATCGGAGGAGAGTCGAAGATCAGGACAGCAATGGGGGCGTCGAAGAGAGAGAGTCGCAGGTTGGGAAGAGATGAGATGGGGGGTGGGGGAGTCGCTGGGGTTCAGTGGTGGGGCGGGGGGGGCTGTCAGGGGAGATGGTGGGGGTGTGTTTACAGGTTTGCTTGTTGGGCCTGGAGGAAACACTTCTGTTCACGTCGTGCTGTAAATAGCACTTACCTGATGGATCCAGCCCTTCTTCCCTCTTTCTACATGCTGGATTTCCCAAGGTAAACCCGGCTAACATGGGTTAAAAATAGAATTCCTGCTAAAGTGAAGGCACGCAGCCTCGTTAAAAGGTTTTACCGACCGACCCACCCACCCCCTTGTGCAAATTGATCATCCGACCCTTCATCCGCCTCTGTTTAAACCGGAAGTGAGCATGTTCGAAGTTGGTTGCGTACCTGTTTCAGATTTTCTAACATTTTAACTTTCCACCTGACCCAAAACCACTCGTTTTGGGGGTTTGAAAGTACCCCCATAGTCTCAAAAGAGACTTTTAAATAACAGTAAATACTGCAGCAGACATGTTTGAAAAATGAAAAATCCAAGTTAGTTTAATATACGTTGAGGTCTTTGGCCTTCCCTCTCGATAAAAACCCTGCAACGCGATGGGACAGATTGTTTATTTATTCATTTTAGGCAAGGCCTCTTAAATTGTTTTACTCCCAAAGGTGTATTAACTTATAATAATTTTGTTCAGGATATTATTTGTTATCCTCTTTTAGCTATGTAGGAAACATGGAAGGAATTGTAAGACATATTGTTTGATATATTTGAAGGCCTCAGGACAAGTTGAGAATGCTGTTAAAAAAGCATATGGGATCCTGGACTTTATTAAAAGAGGAAGAGTACTAAGCCTTTATGAAACACTGGTTCGGCCTCCGCTGGAGTATCGTGTCCAATTCTGGGCACCACACTTTAGGGATGATGTTATAGCTTTAGAGAGGGTGCAGAAAAGAATTACTGGAAAGGTACCAGGGGTGAGGGACTTCAGTTATGTGGAGAGATTAAAGAAGCTGGAAATGTTCTCTTTAGAGCAGAGATGGTTAAGGGGCGATTTGATAGAGGTGTTTTGACAAAGTACATGGGAAGAAACAGTTTCCGTGGCACGAGGCTCAGTAACAAGGGGATGCAGATTTAAGATAATTGGTAAAAGAACCAGAAAGGATATGAGAACATTTTTTTTAATGCAGTGAGTTGTTATGATCTGGAATACACTCCCTAAAGGGTGATGGATACAGATTAAATAGTAACTTTCAAAAGGAAATTGAATAAATACTTGGAAGGTGAAAAATTTGCAGGGCCATGGAGAAAGAGCAGGGGAGTGGCCGAATGGCCTCTTTCTGTGCTCTATAATCTGCGATGGCGACTTTTGGCTAACTGGGAAAATGTCTATTTTCTAACGGTCTGATTTACTTGATATCACTTCTGTGATGAATACAATTTTTTAACAACTCTTGACTGACTCCTCTATCTACTAGAGAGAGAGGAAGAAATGTGTTCATGCACTAAAAGGCTGGCACTTCAGTGCAGTACTGAGGGAATGGTGCACTGCTGGAGGTGCAATTTATCTCATAGCTAGTTGTGGGGCCTTGCTGTGCACAAATGGGCTGCTGCATTTACATACGTTACAACAGCGATGACGCTTCAAAAGTACTTTGTTGATTGTGAGGTGATTTGGGATGTCCTGAGGTTGTGAAAGGCGCTACGCAAGTGCAAGTTCTTTCTTTCTAACTGTTTTGAGCATCATTGATTGTTCACATACCAGAAGTACCCCTCAGAAATTCAATTTCTTAAGAACCTTGACCAATCCTATGGGTTAGCACCACTAAGCAAGGTTCTTCCTGGAATGAAATCCATTTTCGGAGTGATCTGTAATTGTGTCTCTCCTGTGGTGTGTTCCCTTTTCTTGCATATTGTGATTGTCATGTTTGTAACGACAATGTAACACCACTGTATTACTGTATACACTCAACTTAGATGCACACCTTGACCACAGGGGGTGAACTTGGGGGAGACACTCCTTACCTGATCACACAGGTATATAAAAAGGAAGGTCCCACGCAGGATCATCACTTCTGGAGTCCTGTAATAAAGAGCTAAGGTCACAGTGGCCTTGTCCCTGGAATGTGCCTCGTGTGGTTTCATGCTGTGGAGTAAGGACTTTACAGTGATGTTCCCCATATTTGTAATTACCTCTTCAATATCTTTTTAGCTGTAACGACGTAACTACACCTGTAATATGTAGAAGAAAATGCACATTGTGCTAGGCAAATGCAAGGTTATTTGAAAACTGCAGTTTATTGGAATGCTATTAACTGATCATCTCCATTTTCTAAAGTAAAACTCAATCAACCAGAAACTCTTTTGTCCAACTTTTCTTGTCAGAAAATCATTCAGGAAATTATTGGGTGATAAAGTTTGTGAAATTGACAATATGATTCATTTGGAAGGATAATTCTAAGGTTCCAGAGCAGTGCGTCAGTGTGTGTCTGTCTGTGTCTGTGGGCCCAAGTTTCGGCCTCAGTTGCTCCTGATTTTTTGGAGCAACTGGTGTAGAACGGAGTATCTTAGAAATTCAAATTCTCGACATTTAGTTTGCTCCAGTTCTAGTCAGTTAGAACAGTTTCACTTTGGAACAGAATTTTTTTTTCAAAAGGGGGCGTGTCCGGCCACTTACGCCTGTTTTCAAAGTTTCGGCAGTGAAAACTTACTCCAAACTAACTTAGAATGGAGTAAGTGAAGATTTTTGTACGCTCGAAAAAACCTTGTCTACACTTTAGAAAATCAGGCGTAGGTTACAAATCAGGCGTAGGGAATGGGGGGGGGGGGTGGTTTAAAGGGAAGTTTACAAACATTAAACACTTCAGTTTTACAAATAAAGAGCCATCATCAATAATAAATGATAAAAACATCAATAAACCAACCAATAAATCAATCAAAAAAAATTAATGAGAAATAATTTTTTTAAATCAATAAATAAAACATTTTCTCCTTCCCGACTGCAGCACCGGGAGCCCTCCAACAGCGTGCTGGGATGCTCCCCCCCACCCCACAGTGTGTCTCTGTCAGTGTCTCTATCTGTCTGTCTGTCTGTGTGTGTCTCTCACTCTCTGTCTGTCAGTGTCTGTGTTTCTGACAGTGAGGGGAGGGGGGGTAGAGGGAGAGAGGGGGGCAGGGGGAGGGAGGGCGGCAGAGGGGGAGGGAGGGAAGGGGGAGAGATGGGAGAGAAGGGGGGGGGAGAGAAGGGACGGAGAAGGGAAAGGGGGGAGAAGGGGAAGGGGAAGAGGAGGGGAAGGGGGGGGAGAAGAGGGAGAGAAAGGGAATGGGGGGGGAGGAGGAGAAGGGGAGGAGAAGGGGAAAGGGGGGAGGAGGAGAAGGGGAAAGGGGGGAGGAGGAGAAGGGGAAAGGGGGGGGAGGAGGAGAAGGGGAGGAGAAGGGGAAAGGGGGGAGGAGGGGAAGGGGAAGGGGAAGGGGGGGAAAAAGGAGAAGGGGGGGGGAGGCTGAACGGGCCGGGCCCAAAACTTCGGGCAGGGCCCATCCCCAGCACCAGATTTACAGGTAGGTGGCGTTGGGTCGGGTCGGGTCCGCGGTCGGGAGCGCGGGTCGGGTCGGGGGAAGCGCGGGTTGGATCGGGTCGGGGCCGGTCCGGGGGGGGGGGCGGGGCGGTCGGGAGCACGGGTCGGGTTGGGGGGGGGAGGTGGGGAGGAGGAGGAGGGAGGAGGGCAGGGGCAGGGAGGTCACGTTGGGTCGGGTCCGGGGGAGCGCGGGTCGGGTCCAGTCCGGTGGGGTCGGGTCGGGTGCTGGGGGGGGGGGAGCGGGAGTCGAGTCGGGTCAGGAGGAAGCAGGAGCTGGGCGTGGGAGGAGCCTTATGCACGCAGCCCCAGTGAGGCCATTCAGCCAGGGATAGGGGCTGCGTGTTTCAGGACCCTCCCACACAGTTTTGGGCGCCTGGAGCTACTGCACTTGCGCGCCCACTGTAGTGCGCATGTGCAGAGGTCCCGGCACTGTTTTCAGCGCAGGGACCGAGCTCCGCCCCCCCACAGCTCGTGCTGCACCGTGCTGAGGGCCAGAGGACCAGCAGGGAGCCGGAGAATCTGGAAGTTTTTTTTAGGCACACTTTGTGGCGTGAAAAACGGGCGTCCAGGTCAGGGCTGCGCCGTTCTAGGCGCGGCCCGAAACTTGGGCCCTACGTGTCAGTGTGTGTGTGTGTTATCTGTCCGAATGCACCAGCTGTTGTATGTATTTGCAATATTGTTTAGCCCCTTCCGACAAATTCAGTTTTATTTGTTTCTTATCACAAGCACTGACATTTCCATATACCTACCCACATTTGTGTAGGTTTATTTTATAAATTTGTATTGCAGAACAACATTCGAAACTGGGGATTCAAGTTGAGCTTTCCTGGGTTCTTGTTAAGTGAACTTTATTGAATGTTTACATCTCTATTACAAAGTAACATTGCAATGACTAAATTCTGAAAGCAGGACATGACACAGGGGACAGTACAGATGAGATAAGGTTTGATAGCTTTTGCTTCCTCATTATATTTCAAAGGGATACATAGCTCATATATTTTGGCCTAGAAATTGGGTACCGCCCCATTTGGGGCATTAACACTCGCGAGACGCGAGACTTTGCACCAGATGCGATAAATTTGGGTTACCGTCCCCAAAAGGAAGTGGATGCTAAATCAAGTGCTCCACTTCCTTCCCGAGGTGGAAGCAGGGCGCATGGCTCAGCAGCGGTACGCACTGGGCCGCGTAGCGCTGCCACGTACGAGGGACTCTAACCTGAATTAAAGGGAAGGGCCCAAGCTGCATACTCTGCATATTGGGAACCCACCTACCTGGACCACTGGGAAGCGGAGGTGCCGCACGATCAGCCCAGCACTCGAGCAGAATGTGGGCTGAGCAATCACAGCACCGACCCTGCGACCGGAGCGGGAAGCAAAACAGCCCATTTTTTTCAGCAGCAGCAGCCGGCCACCTCCCCTTTAAATTTTGCCCCAGTAGCGGCCGGCAGCCAGGTACACGTCCCCTGAAACTGTCGCTGTTACGGCTCGGTGCAACTTCAGGGGGCGAAACCCAATTTGGGGCACGAATGGGGTGATGCACACGACGATGACGTCATGATCTCCGGGCGCAAGAAATCAGGGCACAAGACTGTAGCGCCGCCGCTAAACCCCCACCAAATTTAGCCGGAGTCGTTCATGGCGTCGCGCCCGATTGCAAAGTCATTTGCGTCCCATTAGCGCCGCCCAGGGGTGCTAACGGGAGGCGCAAATGCACCCAATTTCTCCCCCTTTGTGTTTAAACATTAAACCTGCTTGTTCTCTTACCTTTACAGTTCCACTGTTGGGTCCAAGCTTTAAAATCAAGTTTATCTCTACTGTTACACTGCAAGTACCAGTTTGACACTAGTATCTGCTCTGAGAGGAATTCAAGGGAACAATGCTTGGTTATACCGATTCATAATGCCCTGCTTGCATCACCCTCTGCTCATAAACTCTGTGTGTATTAGTTAAATGAAGAGGAGAATCATAGAAATTTACAGCACAGAAGGAAGCCATTCAGCCCATCGTGTCTGTGCCGGCTGAAAGAGTTATCCAGCCTAATCCCACTTTCCAGCTCTTGGTCCGTAGCCCTGTAGGTTATGGCACTTCAAGTGAATATCCAAGTAGAGTTCTGCTTGCAGGCATCAGAATACTGGTGAATTGTTTAATGTTAATGAAGATTGGTTTGACTTGTTGGCTCTTCATTAATTTTAAATATGCATGGACTATCGGATGGACTCTCTGGACCTTTTGTTGAACTTCAAAATGTAAATTTTAAAAGTTTGCTTCATACCAGTTAACCTTTTGCTGCAGCAGTATAAATTTGAGATGGTTTGTGAGTACCTCCTGGAGGTTATCTCTCAAATTGATTCATGCTTGAAGGAGAAAAATTGCAGGGATATGGGGAAAGAGCACGGGAATGGGACTAACTGGATTGCTCTTCGAAAGAGCCAGTACAGACTCATTGGGTTGAATGGCCTCCTTCTGTGCTGTATTATTCTATGATTCTATGTTGTGTCTTAAAACTAGAGTTATATTTCTGATAGTCAATACAGAAAAACTTGTCATATTGTCACAAACCATGCATTAAAATTGGCCCTAAAAAATGTTCTCTAACCATAGATTGGTTCCAAAGGCCAGATTTCAGCCAACTGAGAGCTAGACTATTAGACTTTGATCTATCATTAAAGTGACCCAGGTAAAATGTCTGATATTTTCTTCAGCAAACTTGGGGAAGATCGAAGTGCCTGATGAGTTAACTTGTCAGTTGTTGAGGGAGATGGATGTTCTGAAATGTGCTCTTCCATCAGAGGTAGCCTAAGGGTTAAACGGACTACCCAGAACGACTAAAACTGCCTGCTGTTTCCCTAAAGTGTTTTCTTTCCCAGTCAGAGGAGAAACTCTGCTCTGTTTCAAAGGAGTAAATGTCAATAGGTGGAATCCCCCACGTGTGGCTTTTATTTGAAAGAATAAAGCCAGTGTTGTTGTAACTCCGCCAGTGCTGAAATAGCACTGATTCCCTTGCCGTGGCGTATTCGGGGCAGAATGACCTCAGTGTGGTACTGTTGGAGTATGCTTCTATTTATTGTTGCTTTTATGAGCCTCCACTATGCAGTCTGGTGTGAGGGAGGCCCAAAGACTGCTCTCTGAATTAGCTCCCTGGCACAGATACCATCATCATCATAGGCAGTCCCTCGGAATCGAGAAAGACTTGCTTCCACTCTTAACATGAGTTCTTAGGTGGCTGTACAGTCCAATACGAGAACCACAGTCCCTGTCACAGGTGGGACAAATAGTCGGTGAGGGAAGGGGTGGGTGGGACTGGTTTACCGCACGTTCTTTCCGCTGCCTGCGCTTGGTTTCTGCATGCTCTCGGCGACGAGACTCGAGGAGCCCAGCACCCTCCTGGATGCACTTCCTCCACTTCGGGTGGTCTTTGGCCAGGGACTCCTACGTGTCGGTGGGGATGTTGCACTTTATCAGGGAGTCTTTGAGGGTGTCCTTGTAACGTTTCCGCTGCCCACCTTTGGCTCATTTGCCATGAAGGAGTTCCGAGTAGACCACTTGCTTTGGGAGTCTCGTATCTGGCATGCAAACTATGTGGCCTGCCCAGCGGAGCTGATCAAGTGTGGTCAGTGCTTCAATGCTGGGCATGTTGGCCTGGATGAGGACGCTAACATTGGTGCGTCTGTCCTCCCAGGGGATTTGTACGATCTTGTGGAGACATCGTAGGTGGTATTTCTCCAGCGACTTGAGGTGTCGACTATACGTGGTCCATGTCTCTGAGCCATACAGGAGGGCGGGTATTGTCTACAGCCCAGTAGACAATGAGCTTGGTGACAGTTTTGAGGGCCTGGTCTTCAAACACTCTTTTCCTCAGGCGGCCAAAGGCTGCACTTGCGCACTAGAGGCGGTGTTGGATCTCGTCGTCAATGCCTGCTCTTATTGATGGGAGGCTCCCGAGATATGGGAAGTGGTCCACGTTGTCCAGGGCCGCGCCATGGATCTTGATGACTGGGAAACAGTGCTGTGCGGTAAGGATAGGCTGGTGGAGGACCTTTGTCTTACTGATGTTTAGCGTAAGGCCCATGCTTTCATACGCCTCAGTAAATACGTCGACTATGTCCTTGAGTTCAGCCTCTGTATGTGCGCAGATGCAACTGACTGCTGACTCTCCTATAATTGTCATTGTTCTAAACTTGAATGGCAAAACTAATAGAATAAACATTAACAAAATACAATCACGCCCAGTTGCGATGATTCGGATCGAGGACGCAGATCTTTATTCTGCGTTTCTCAACAACAACTTGCATTTATATAGCCACTGTCACTACATTTTCCTATTCAGTATTCTTTTTGGAACAGTTGTCCAAGTGTCATTCGAAATGTCAATGTGTTGGTACAAATCAATCTTGTCCACCTTTTGCCATTTTCTTACAGTGAGCCATCACAAGTTTTAGAGAATAAAATGAATTGTTTTGAAGTATTCAGCATTTTCTTGTTAAAATATTCTTCCTGTTACTTTCCAATTTTTTTTGCAATTGTATTCCTTTTCACACCCCTACTTCAGCGTAAGATGTGTGTTATATATGGTGTGGCTGCAAGGTACAGGCAGTTCCATGCTGCTTTAGCTCAGCCTGGTTTCCAGGGTCTTATTGGAAAAGCA
Source organism: Pristiophorus japonicus (assembly GCF_044704955.1). Taxonomy (NCBI): domain Eukaryota; kingdom Metazoa; phylum Chordata; class Chondrichthyes; family Pristiophoridae; genus Pristiophorus; species Pristiophorus japonicus. The sequence goes on along the minus strand of NC_091984.1, from coordinate 107,627,622 downwards.
CTGGTCAGTTACAGTTTTTGTAATAATATTTCAGACTGGGACATTTGTGGCACCACCTCCCTATATTCTTGTTGTTACATTCCCTTCATTGGGTTTGGACCCATTGAAGGAATGTAACAACAAGGTATAAGTTTATACATCTTCAGTTGTTATAGGTCAGTGTAAAATGTAAAAATGTGTTTTGGTGCCAATGCAAATCAACATTCCAGTTAGTTGGCACAATGCGCTCTCAGCAATACAGACTATTTAAGTATTCTGCTAATTGTCTCAACAATACTTTCTTTTACATTTAAAGTGAGATTTAGACTGCACATTACAATAGTTCAAATTGAAGTTTTTTTATAAGCTTTTATGCCTGTTACTGAGGTGTTCATAGATGTTGCATTTTACTGCCTTTGCTTAAATTATGTGTACCTGATGTTGAACCAGTTGTAATGGAACAGAGGGTATGTTGGAGGGCTTGAAGGAGTCTCTTACCAGTACAATGTAAATCGGTGACATGTGCTTCTGCAGAGTCTTGTAGCAGTGGGTTGTACAGTAGAGCTGTGCCTTTCTTTCAAACACACATGGAAGTAACTGAGTATGAACACAGGAACAGGAGTTGGCCATTTAGCCCCTCAAGCCTCTTCCGCCATTCAATAAGATGATGACTGATCTGCTACAAGACTCTGCAGAAGCACATGTCACCGATTTACATTGTACTGGTAAGAGACTCCTTCAAGCCCTCCAACATACCCTCTGTTCCATTACAACTGGTTCAACATCAGGTTCACATAACTTAAGCAAAGGCAGTAAAATGCAACATCTATGAACACCTCAGTAACAGGCATAAAAGCTTATAAAAAAACTTCATATACCTGCATTTGTACCATATCCCTTAATACCTTTGGTTAACAAAAATCTATCCATCTCCAATTTAAAATTAACAATTGGCCTAGCATCAATTGCCATTTGTGGAAGAGTTCCAAACTTCTACCACCCTTCGTATATAGAAGTGTTTCTTAACTTCACTCCTAAAAGGACTGCCTCTAATTTTTATGCTATGTCCCATATTCCTAGATTCCCCAACCAGCGTAAATAGTTTCTCTGTATCTACCCTATCTGTTCCCCTTAATATCTTGAAAACTTCCATCAAATCACCCTTAACTGTCTAAATTCCAGGGAACATAACCTCAGTTTGTGTAATCGCACCTCGTAATTTAACCCTTGGAGTCCAGGTATCATTCTGGTAAATCTGCGCTGCACTCCCTCCGAGGCCAATGTATCCTTCCAAACAGATTAAAGATAGAAGCCCCTGCAAAGAAAGAAAAAGAACTTGAGGATTGAAAATCTGTATATACACCTTCCAGGATCCCCATCTCTTATCAGATCTTCACTAATGTTACTTTTTAAAGCCCAACTATTCCAACAATGTTTTTTCCCTGGGTAGACTTTTAAATTCACTCTTGTTCCAACACCTACCACTCAACATGAATGATTATTTAATATAATTTTTTAAGAAAATTGCCTCTTGAAGCAAGTTAATTTGCTTTTGTTTTCTCTGATCACTCCACTGTTTTGCACAAAACAGTCTTTATACTGTATTTTTTTTTTTAATTACTGAAAAAGACTTGTTCATTATTTTCCTGGTGGATTTGGAAAAAGCTTATAGTGTAATGTCAGTAATTTAATTATGAATATTAAAAAGATAAAATAAAATTGCTGATGAATGGCCTGTCTAGACATCTCATTACTTTATTTTCCTTCTTGTCTGAACTCCCTGCCTGTACAACTCCTCACACACACCTCATCACAGCCTCTCTCCCTCTTCTTCCCATCATAGGAATAAGCTTCCAGCGCTGCTCGAAAGACCAATTTGCCTATTCACTTTCCAACTTCATAAAAACAAGCTCTCTGTGATGGTAACATGGCAGCCCATCTCTCGTTAACTAAACCTTGTTAAATGACCATCCTTTCCGCCGCATTAACTTTAAAAATAAAACTCCACAAAGTAAATCCTGGAATTCGATGCTAATTCTCTCCTACCCTCTCCCTCAGTATTTTTCTGCTCCTCAATTGCGCTATCGAAAACCCTGCCTCTGTTCTCCCCACTTCCTGACGTCATTCTCTGCCTCATCCACCTAATTTCCAGCACAGGCACAATGGGCCAAATGGCCTCCTTCTGTGCTGTATCATTCTACGATTCTAATTCCCTGAACAACTTCTATTCCATCCCTTGCATCACCATTTGCCAATATTCAGCTTTTCCTTCCCCCGATTCCCAGATGTTCTCTCATTCCTCTCGTCATTCCCCAACTTACCATGAGCAATGTCACAGTAAATCCACAGGTCCAGACGGACAAATAGATAAAAATGGATCAGTTAGGAGACTTTTCTTCGAAACAAAATTCTGTGAAATGGCATCCTTGGTTAAACTGACTTGTGACCAGTAAGAGAGATCTTTCAGAAATAATTTCTGTTGACAATTGCAGAAAAGCACAGACTGACTCTATTTAACAAAATATTGTGCATACTCCTTGACTAGTATTTGCTATGTGAAGTAGGGTTGCAGGAAAGGTCATTTTCTCGACAATTCATGTCCAATTTTGCCCAAGGCTGGACTCTTCGCAGGTTATTTAAGAGGTAACAACACAGGTAAACCTGCTGTAAGATGAAGCTCTGCAGTATCTGTCTGATGCCCAACAGTAACGGAGCAAGTCCTGCAGAGTGTTAATCCGAGTTTATGCAGTATCCACACTACTCCATTGTCACAGTTTCATTACACACATGACTCACCCACAGTCCCGGCAACAAATAAATCATTATGTTCGAAGGTGAATTTTATCATTTGTGTTTATCCTTTCGCATGGAATCCCATTTTTTTTAATAGTTGGATAAATAAATTTGTCAATATACTGTTAGTTTCTTGGGTGCAAGGCTTTAAATATTACTGCTAGATAAAAATTGACATATCAGGTCTTTTGTGTTCTCTGGAAAACTCTTCAAAGCCAAAGAATTACTTCTGAAGTGCAGTCACTGTTGTTATGTAGGCAAAAGCTGTCTCCAACTTCTACACAGTGAGGTCCAACAAAGAGCATTTAATGTAGTAGCAACTTGTATTTATATAGCATGGTTAAATGTCCTAAGGCACTTCACAGGAGCATTATTTGACACCGAGCCACATAAGATGGGCAAATGACAAGGAGGTAGTTATTAAGGAGCATCTTGAAGGAGGATAGCGAGGCGGAGAGGTTTAGGGAAGGAATTCCAGAGTTTAGAGCCTCAGCAGCTGAAGGCACAGCCACCAATGGTTGAACGATTATAATCAGGGATGCTCAGGAGGCCAGAACTGGAGGAGTGCAGATATCTCGGAGGGTTGTACGGCTGGAGGAGATTACAGAGGTAGGGAGAGGTGAGGCATGGAGGGATTTGAAAACAAGGATGAGGATTTTAAAATGTCCCAAGGCACTTCACATGAGTATCATCAAACAAAATTTGATGCCGAACCACATAAAGTCATATTAGGACATATGACCAAACGCTTGGTCAAAGAGGTAGTTTTAAGCAGTGTCTTAAAGGAGGATAGAGAGGTTTAAGGAGGGAATTCCAGAGCTTGGGGCCTAGGCAGCTGAAGACATGACCGCCAATGTGGAGTGATTAAAATTGGGGATGTGCCAAAGGCCAGAGTTGGAGGAGTGCAGATATCTCGGAGGGTTGTAGGGCTAAAAGAGGGATTTGAAAACAAGGAGAAGAATTTTAAAATCGAGGCATTGCCGGACCAGGAGCCAGTGTAGGTCAGCAAATACAGGGGTATTGGGTGAACGGGACTTGGTTCGAGTTAGGACACGGGCAGCAGAGAACTCTCCCTGTTCTCCATATATTAGCAAGTGAAGCTTTTTTTTACAAACACTTGACCAGGCAGATGGGGCCTCAGTTTAAAGTCCTATCTGAAGGACGGCAGCTCCAATAATGCATAACTCCCTCAGTACTGAAATGTTAACCTGTTAACAACCATCATTAAGGAAGAAATAGCGGGACATCTCGATAGGAATAGTGCAATCAAGCAGACGCAGCATGGATTCATGAAGGGGAAATCATGTTTAACTAATTTACTGGAATTCTTTGAGGATATAACGAGCATGGTGGATAGAAGTGTACCGATGGATGTGGTGTATTTAGATTTCCAAAAGGCATTCGATAAGGTGCCACACAAAAGGTTACTGCAGAAGATAGAGGTACGTGGAGTCAGAGGAAATGTATTAGCATGGATCGAGAATTGGCTGGCGAACAGAAAGCAGAGAGTTGGGATAAATGGGTCCTTTTCGGGTTGGAAATCGGTGGTTAGTGGTGTGCCACAGGGATCGGTGCTGGGACCACAACTGTTTACAATATACATAGATGACCTGGAAGAGGGGACAGAGTGTAGTGTAACAAAATTTGCAGATGACGCAAAGATTAGTGAGAAAGCTGGTTGTGTAGAGGACACAGAGAGGCTGCAAAGAGATTTGGATAGGTTAAGCGAATGGGCTAAGGTTTGGCAGATGGAATTCAATGTCGGAAAGTGTGAGGTCATCCACCTTGGGGAAAAAAAACAATAAAAGGGAATATTATTTGAATGGTGAGAAATTACAACATGCTGAGGTGCAGAAGGACCTGGGGGTCCTTGTGCATGAATCCCAAAAAGTTAGTTTGCAGGTGCAGCAGATAATCAGGAAGGCGAATGGAATGTTGGCCTTCATTGCGAGAGGGATGGAGTACAAAAGCAGGGAGGTCCTGCTGCAACTGTATAGGGTATTGGTGAGGCCGCACCTGGAGTACTGCGTGCAGTTTTGGTCACCTTTCTTAAGGAAGGATATACTGGCTTTGGAGTGGGTACAGAGATGATTCACTAGGCTGATTCCAGAGATGAGGGGGTTACCTTATGATGATAGATTGAGTAGACTGGGTCTTTACTCGTTGGAGTTCAGAAGGATGAGGGGTGACCTTATAGAAACATGTAAAATAATGAAAGGGATAGACAAGATTGAGGCAGAGAGGTTGTTTCCACTGGTCGGGGAGACTAGAACTAGGGGGCACAGCCTCAAAATACGGGGGAGCCAATTTAAAACCGAGTTGAGAAGGAATTTCTTCTCCCAGAGGGGTGTGAATCTGTGGAATTCTCTGCCCAAGGAAGCAGTTGAGGCTAGCTCATTGAATGTATTCAAGTCACAGATAGATAAATTTTTAACCAATAGGGAATTAAGGGTTACAGGGAGCGGACGGGTAAGTGGAGCTGAGTCCACGGCCAGATCAGCCATGATCTTGTTGAATGGTGGAACAGGCTCGAGGGGCTAGATGGCCTCCTCCTGTTCCTAATTCTTATGTTCTTATGTTCTTATGTACTCAAACCTGGAGAGAGACTTGAACCTTGGAGGCAAGAGAGTTACCAATTCACCCAGACTGGCAACTCTGTTGTTCGACTTGGATCAGTTACAAACCTCAACTTTGAGGGTGGCAAAAATATACGGTTTGATAGATAAATTCACCATATCTTGTGGTACTATCTGAGGAACATAGGAACAGGAGTCAGCTATTCAGCCTTTTGTGCCTGTTCTATATTCAATTAGATCATGGCTAATCTGTATCTAAATTCCATCGAACAGCCTTGGTTCCATAACCCTTAATATCCTTGCCTAACAATCATCCATCAATCTCGGTTTTTAATTTTCAATTGACCTAACCTCAACATCTTTTTGGTGGTGAAAGTTACAGATTTCCACTCCCTTCTGTAACGAGGTGGTTCCTGATATCATTCCTAGGCTTCCAGAGAGGACGGGACTGGATCAACTATGATGTTATTTTTAATGGATAGGTTCAGCAGTCTTTTTTTTAAGTTGTTTAGTGCAGTCAGCACAAAGTATTGGAATACCAATACAATGTAGCACAACAGTAAGGGCGGGAAAGCCCCAAGCTCAATCCCACACCTTCTGAATTATAGTTTTTAATCACAGTTTGCAGGGAAGGAAAGTTACAGGAACTGTAATCCGTGGCCTTCTCTTGGAAGAGCGTGTCATGGTGGATCAAGGGACAGAGCAGAGAACAGAAGGATTTGATGATATTTACCAAAAACTGAGTTAAACTTAGAGGTTTGATCAAAATGCACTCTCGGTACTAAGCTAGCAATGCAATGAGTGTACTTGCTGTGAGAATGGTGCTCAGCAGGCAGATAGTGCAATAATTGTATCATCCTGGTGAGGCTTGAATCATTTGATTGTTTATAAAGCCATATATGGCAATATAGTGTGTGACACAGCTGTCAAACAATTAAAATCCATTATAGTAGACATCTGGCAGAATTATTGTGCCAACCAGCAAGTGATTCTGTCACAGAAATGTTTACAGTTATTTCTGTCAGAAAATTACAGATTCCATTTGCAGTGTTTCCCCTCTTGAACGAAAGGTGAAAAATTGTGCGGATGTTAGGTCCACATGGATTGTAACCTGTGGCAAATCAGTCGGCAATTGTGGGGTTGCAGTACCTGATTTCTGCCATCAGTGTATTCTAATGTATGTAGCTTACTTTGCCCCTCTAGTGGCAGAAACTGGGTAGTACAACAGAGTGGAAAATTTATGTTTTGCCCCTTGACCTGTCAGCAGGACTCCCAGATCAGTCACTGGAATTTCTTCAATTCACATAAAAAATATGGAAATGAGAAAGCTGGGCGGGGTGGGGGGGGGGCGGGGAGGAAGGGTGTGTAACCTATAGAAATACACCGAGAACACTTGAAGTATTTAAAATCTGAGACTAAAAATGAAAATACACAGGCCCTGAATTTTCAAAAAACATTTTTAGACAGATATGATGGCGAAATTTATGCTGTTTTTTTTTTTCCGCCGATCTTGCCGACAGGAATTTGCCGTAATTTCCTGTGGAGCCGACGTCTACATTCGAAAGTAAAAAAAGTCGCAAAACCAGCTCAAATGCAGCCACCACTCGGGGTAATAGTGAATGGGCTGCTGCCATCTGCAAGGTGCCTCACTCTCTGAACCCCTTGTCTCTCCTGCACCTCTCCCTCTCCTATTATTAAGCAGAACAAGAGATGCACATTGGGAATTCCATTCAAGCTGCTTAGTTCTGACTGTGTGAGGGAGAGCAGGGGTCCAAAAAGGAGACTGACGGCACTTAGGTTAAGTATAGTGCCGATCTCAAAAAGAGCAATTTTAAAAAATCACTCGCCTCACCTAGTGGTAGTTTAATCTGCCATCGGAGAGATATTAAGATGTGAAATCTCAGTTACACTGATATCAGTGACTTCAGGCCACGCTTCACCTAAAGTTTTGGACCTAAATTTATATCAGTGCATTAGTGACATAATTGGTAAACTGGTCTTTTGTGTGGGAGTGAGGCTATGTAAGAGAGCATTAAAGGGTTTCAGCGGCTGTATCTCTGAAGCGGCACAAATGATTGAGGAAATGCACCCGTACTGGCATTTTGGCAACAATCAGTTACGCGCAAATTGGAGGAAAGATCTCCACAAAAGCCACTCTTACTCTCTAGTTATGTCAATGTTCTGGGAAATTCCAGGCCAGTCTGTTTTTGATGATGTTGGTTGAGGGATAAATATAGGCTAGGACACTGGTAGAACTCCTCTGCTTCTCTTCAAATAGAACCATGGATCAGATGGGGCCCTGTATCAATATCTGATCCGAAAGACTGCACCTCTGACAATGCAGCACTCCCTTAGTACTGCACAGAAGTGTCAAATATAGTATCTCACACTGGGTCAGAAAATTAAATATACCATAAATACAGGAACTAATCCATCTATTGATTTACTATATGAAATGTACTGCAATACAGAAATAAAACTCATTGGATTAGCATATAAAATATCCAATAAATACTGTAATTTACACACAGATACAGTGTATGAAATAGTCTGTAAATTCAGTAACTAATTCAGTCAAGGAATCGACATATGAAATATCAGGACTTTGTTGAAGCGATCAGTAAAGAATGAATCATTTTTTGATTCAGCAGAGCGTATATCAATATGGGTTTGAGGCTGGAAATCAGATCTGTGTCTGAAACAAGACCTGCATGAGTGGCAGAGCTGGCCGGTGTCATGTTTTGGGATTTCAGACTATGTTGCCATTGCTGGGGACCTTGATGCAATATATCTTTAGCTGTACTGCTCAAGGGAAAGCCATGGGGAGTCATGTGGTACACCAGCTAGCTAGCAATGGGTTGGATTGTTCATTAGGTGTAGCTACTTCGGCGAAGTGGTGGATGGACAGGTGCAGCGCTCCAGACACCGCACTGGGAGGGAACCGACGGTGCATGGTGGACCTCCCTGGCAATTCGGGAATAACTGGATAGTGCAAGCATTTCTGCAACACAATAACTGGAACTGTCATCGTAGCATGGGGTCAGAAGCACTCGGCCTGGGGTGGCATGGCTCCCGGGCAGGTTTTCACACAGCCTATGGGCATCTGGGGCTGAGAAGAACATCAGGCATTGTAGTACACTGAGTGAGGAGTGCATGGTCTTTGTGAGCAAGTCGTAGGGCTCAGGTGCGAGGGACCTACCTGGGGGCAGGGGTTGGCAGTGTAGGTGCTTTATGTTGTCTTTTGCAATCACACACTATTCTCACAAGGGGGGGTCCTCTGTGTAATATATGCTGATCCAACATCTTAATGCTGTTTGTTGAACCTTGCTGTGTGCAAATTGGCTGCCGCATTTTCTTATGTGAAAACAGTGACAACACTTCAAAAAGTACTTCATTGGCTGTAAAGTGCTTTGGGACATCCTGAGGTCATGAAAGGTGCTTTATAAATGCAAGTTACAGATGAACAGCTTATAATACAGTAATCGATCCAACATCAGTGTATAAAATATTCTCTAAATGCAGTAACTAATCCATTCAAGAAATCGATGTATCTTGTCATCAGATGCTGTAAAGACTCAAACGACAGGTGGTTAAAGACCAGAACAGAAAATTGAGGTTCACATTATGTTTATAACCTCTTTAATCATTAGTGCACGGATAATTGTGTTGCATCATGTTGGCTATAATACATTCGCTGCCTTCAGTTTATTCTATTTTAGACTATTGTAAATCCAGCTTCAAAAACAAATTTACTTGATAGCACTGCAAGTAATCTGTTCTGATTGAAACTAGCAGGGAATAAATCCATGTTTCCGTGATGTTGGGTGACTGGAATGTCGCCAGTGTAATAACCTTACACAATCCTGTCGGGACATCCTTATTGCCAATTTGAATGAAGTACCAGCGGCTTCGAAGTATGGCCATGGAGAAAAAACTGTCACTTCTGCCATTTCAGCTTTAATATGGCTTTCTGTCGTTAATACAGCTGTGGCCATTTACTGAAGACTACACTAAATCTTTTCTCTTTGCAGACCGCCCACCTGGCTATGATTGACACTCTGATGATGGCTTACACTGTAGAAATGATCAGCATTGAGAAAGTGGTCTCGTGTATCCAGCAGTTCACAAACTTCTTCCCAGCCACAGAACTTCCGTATGACATTGAAGATGCCTTTGTCTGCTGGATAAATAAGGTAAAGTGTCACTAATCCGAAAAAGTGAAATTATTGAGCAACATTCGAGTATGCTGATAACTCAAGTGATGTGTGGGGTATCACTAGAAATGAGTGTGGGATTGAGCTAGTTGGATTCAACAGCTGTGTGCGATGAATGAAGTCAGCTGTCAACTGAGCTGTGTGTCGAATACCTATACCTTATAGCAGAGGGTACATCTCTGATGGAGATGGGTGGAAACTCGCACTGTGCCTATTCTACATCATGGCTGCTTTCCCAGGCTATGCCTCTTTGTGAAAGGATAGGCATGCCAAAAGGGAACAAACACAGATAATTGCAAGAGAAAAGGGGATCAAAATGTTAGAGATTTGTTATTCATATGTTTGGTCATTAAATGTTTCTTTTGCAAGAACTTTCTCTATAAACTTTAAACCTGTTTAATGAAAACTGAATTGTACCTTTCTATAGAATCATTGAAGGAGGCTGTTTGACCCATTGTGCTTGCAAGAGCTAGTCACTTAATTTTACTTTTTTGATCGGTAGATAAGGTGGTTAAGAAGGTATACGGGATGCTTTCCTTTATTAGCCTAGGCATAGAATATAAGAGCAGGGAGGTTATGCTTGAACTGTATAAAACACTAGTTAGGCCACAGCTAGAGTACTGGATACAGTTCTGGTCACCACATTACAGGAAAGATGTGATTGCACTCGAGAGGGTACAGAGGAGATTTATAAAGATGTTGCCAGTACTGAAGAATTTTAGCTATGAGGAAAGATTGGATAGGCTGGGGTTGTTTTCTTTGGAGGCTTAGGGGAGACTTGATTGAGGTGTATAAAATTATGAGGGGCCTAGATTGTGTGTGCGCATGACCGTGAATGTTTCTGGGGGAGGTGGGACCTATACAAGCCGGACGGGTTGCACCTCAATAGAGCCGGAACCGGTATCCTCACGGGAGGGTTTACTTGTGCTGTTGGGGAGGTTTAAACTAGCTTAGCAGGGAAATGGGAACCGGAGAATAGATTCAGTGGGGAGAGAAGCAAGGTTGAAATTGGGCAGCAAAAAAGTAGGAAGTGAATTTAAAAGACAGGAAACAAGGGCTGGAAAATAGACAACAAGGGAGTTTGGCACAACTAAATGGAATGTACTTCAATGCAAGGAGAATAGGGAATAAGGCAGATGAGCTGAGAGCACAGATAGACACTTGGCAGTACAATATTCTAGCTATTACTGAGACATGGCTGAAAGAAGGACAAGTATGGCAGATCAACATTCCTGGTTACAGGGTTTTCAGACGGGACAGACAGGGGGATAATAAAGGAGGGGGGGTGTCGCAGTATTAATTAAAGAAACTATTACAGCTGTGAGAAGGGATGATACGTTAGAGGGGTCATCAAACAAGGCCATATGGGTTGAATTGAAGAACAAAAAAGGGGCAATCACACTGCCAGGTGTGTACTATAGAGCCCCAAACAGTCAGAGGGAGATAAAAGAATAAATATGTGAGCAAATTGTTACGAAGTGCAAAAACTATAAAGCTGTAATAGTGGGGGATTTTAACTACCCTAATATTAACTGGGAAAAAAGCAGTGTGAATGGCACAGAGGGTGCGGAATTCCTAAAATGCATCCAGGAGAACTACTTTAGCTAGTATGTAACAAGCCCAACAAGGGAGGGGGCGGTTCCGGACTTGGTTTTGGGGAATGAAGAGGGTCAGGTGGAAGAGGTATCAGTGGGAGAGAATTTTGGTGCTCGTTATCATAATTCAGTAAGATTTAGGGTAATTATGGAAAAGGACAAAAGTGGACCAGGAAAAAAAGTTCTTAATTAGGGTAAAGCCAATTTTGCTGAGCTGAGATGGGATTTGGCCAAGGTGGACTGGAAACAGCTACTTGATGGTAAATCAGTGTTAGAGCAGTGGGAGGCATTCAAAGAGGAGATCCTAAGGGTAACCAGGAGGATCGATGAGGGCAGTGCGTATGATGTAGTGTATATGGATTTTAGCAAAGCTTTTGATAAGGTCCCACATGGCAGACTGGTCACGAAAGTAAAAGCCCATGGGATCCAGGGCAAAGAGGCAAGTTGGATCCAAAATTGGCTCAGGCAGGAAGCAAAGGGTAATAATTGATGGGTGTTTTTGTGACTGGATGGCTGTGTCCAGTGGGGTTCCGCAGGGCTTAGTGCTGGGTCCCTTGCTTTTTATGGTATATATCAATGACTTGGACTTGACTGTTGGGGGTATGATTAAGAAGTTTACAGATTACACTAAAATAGGCTGTGTGGTTGATAATGAAGAAGAAAGCTGTGGCTTGCAGGAAGATATCAATCAACTGGTCAGGTGGGTGGAACAGTGGCAAATGGAATTCAATCCAGATAAGTGTGAGGTAATGCATTTGGGGAGGTCTAACAAGGCAAGGGAATACACATTAAATGGTACGACATTGAAAAGTGTAGAGGAACAAAGAGACCTTGGAGTTCAGGTCCACAGATCGCTAAAGGGAGCAGGACAGGTAGATACGGTGGTTAAGAAGTCATATAGAATACTTGCCTTTATTAGTCGAGACATGGAATACAAGAGCAAGGAGCTTATGCTTGAACTGTATAAAACACTGGTTATGCTGCAGTTGGAGTACTGTGTGCATTTCTGGTCACCACATTACAGAAAAGATGTGATTACACTGGAAAGGGTGCAGAGGAGATTTACAAGAATGTTGCTTGGACTGGAGAATTTTAGCTATGAGGAAAGAATGGAGATGCTGGGCCTGTTTTCTTTGGAACAGAGGAGGCTGAGAGGAGACCTTATTGAGGTGTATAAAATTATGAGGGGCCTGGATAGAAAGGACCTATTTCCCTTAACAGAGGGGTCAACAATCAGGGGACATAGATTTAAAGTAATTGGGGGGAGGTTTAGAGGAGATAGGAGGGGAAATTTTTCACCCAGAGGGTGGTGTAGGTCTGGAACTCACTGCCTGAAAGGGTGGTAGAGGCACAAACCCTCACCTCATTTAAAAGTTACTTGGATGTGCACTTAAAGTGCCATAACCTACAGGGCTACAGACCAAGAGTTGGAAAGTGAGATTAGGCTGGATAGCTCTTGGTCGGCCGCGAATGGGCCAAAATGAGCTCCTGTGCTGTAAATTTCTATGATTTTTTGATAAAGGAAGAGCTCTTCTTCAACACGTACACAAATTCTTGTTCTCTCTCACTCTTTAGTGCTTGCTGTCCTGTGTATTTGTGTCTCTCTTTTTCTCTTGTCTGCTTTCTCTCTCGTGTACTGTAATACGAGCTTGCTCTTGTGTTCTCTGACTGTTCTAAATGTGCTCACTCTCTTACACATGTGCTCGCTCTCTTTCATGGCCTTCCCATCACTCCTGGCTCAGGATTTCACTATCTTGCTCTCTCACAATCTCTCTCTCATATGCGCTTACTCTCTTGCACTACTCTTTCTCAATCATCTTCGGAATTCTCTTCCCCTCTCTGTTTCTCCTCATCTTTCCACTCTTTTCCCTATCTTTCCACCTTTCTCCAATCCTTTTCCCTCAGTCCTGACACTTTCCATCCACTCCAACCTTGATGTGTTCCAATTTTTTACTGAGATGCCTGGAATTCAGACACAAAGGTGTGAACTTTGTCAAATATAATCCAAAAATGACAGTCAGGCAACATCAGAACTGTGATCAAATGTCCCAATGCTATGTTAATGCTAACAAGCACATTGAAAGGAGATCAGAATCTTGGGCAATTTGTGCAATTTTGAATATTATTATTTTTTAAATATGATAAGTATTTTCTTTTGACCTTCTCTGGACCTTCTCCAATAATCAATGTCTTTTTGAAGGTAACATGCTCTCAATATTTTAATGTGTTCCTATCGCATGTTACGTCTTGTAGTCAAATGCCCCTGAGAAGCAGTGCAGAACTTGATTAGCCTTGTTACTGACAACCTCGCAATGACTTGTACGTTTTCTATGAATGATAAACAATCACTGAGATCTTAGTTTGCCATTTCTTGCAGACTTGTGAGGATTCTCAGTCAGTCAGCTCTCTGTGACTCATCCCTCGGCAGAGTGTTAATGATGTGAATGGTGCTGCTATGCGACAGCCACGTCATTGTATAAATGGTGCATAGAGTTCGTAAAATGTCACCATGTTCCTTGAATGTCACTTTTTTTTTTAAAGGTGTTGTTGCTCCAAGGCGGTCATTGATCCACTGATTCTCACTGAGCATTCAAGTGAGTTAATATAACAAGAGTTCAATTGGCTCACAGCCGTCCCTTTCAGCAACTTTTTCGCTGTCTGAAGGGATCTCTGCATTGTTTCATTTCGAGTATACCCGACTCTTGTCCCGAAAACCTGCGGTGACATGTCTTTGTTTGAAAATAGGGCTTCGTAGGAAAAGTTTTGCCTGGCTGATTTGTAAGAATGTTTGCAATATCACAGCCATTTTAGGAAGTACCGCTTTAATCTTTGCACTGTCTGTTCTCCTAAATATTCCCCAAATAAAAGGCTGTTCTGTGTTTGAATGAGCAGAGCTGGAAATTCGCTACAGCCTATTTTGCGCAATAGGATTTGTATAATTGGCAGCTATAAAATATAAATATTCTAATTACTATCTACAAAATGCAGGGGGTAATAGCAGTTTACAAAATGTAACTTTTTAAAATGAGGAAAGATACTCTTGAGTTCCTCTGAGTTTATCTGTCTCTGTCTGACAGTAGGTAGCAATTAAACATTTACATTTTCTGTTGACATAAACAGTTAATAATCCAGGTGAAATAATTAAAGGCTGTTTGCTTAAAAAATCAACTTCATTTGAACTCCGATACAATAAGGTAACCATCTGTCTGAGTTTCATGCACAAACACACACCAAACAAGAGCTACAACAGCTGTGTAATCAGACATCTGTATTTTCTCTCTTTCTGTCTGTCTTTTTCTTTCTCACCTTCTTTCCATTCGGTGTTAACTCCCTCTAGAATTGGCCATATAGGGGCTAAAACTATTTCCCAGAAACTTCTAAAAATGAAAGAAAAATATTCCAGCAGTAAAGCTGACTGGTACTGATGCATCCTGGGAACAGTGATGCACTGCACTTGGTCAGACTGCACAACCCAAATTCAGTTGAGAGTCATCGGTCTGGGGAGAAACGTCATGCTCAGGCTTTTTGGAGTGACTGAGGCCTTTAAGTAAAATCTTAATTAAGGTATTAAAAGACACACAGACTGTTACTATGTTATTTTGATTTTTTAAATTTGATTTCAATCCCAATTTTGGACGTTCAAAATTTCAATCATTGAACTAAAAAGGCATGGGGAAACAAAATCAGAAAGCATTCTGAATGATTTGTGGAAATCAGGTGGCAAAATTGTGAAATCAGTACAAGTTGACATTGACAATAACCGTTATAAATGTGGACATTGAAATTTATAAATGGGAAAAAGTTGACACAAAAACATAACAGGCAATCAAGTTGTACAGTTTGAGCGTCTGAAATCCAGAGTTCCGAAAGTTGGAATGTTCCGGAATCCGGACACCAGGCCAATCCATGGCGGGGTCGTCCGGAATCCGGAAAATGTACCGAAATCCGCCCCCCCTCCCCCCCCCCGTCCATTCTGCTGCCGCCTGGACACCTCCCCTGCTTGGCAATTTTCTCACAATGGATACAAAATTTATATGGAAACGGAGAGGTTTTCCCCTGGGGGTTTCAGTGTCAGTTACCTGTACAGGTCCTTCCATCTCCAGCCCTACACACACATTGGAAAGAGCCGGGGCAGTTGAAACATGCGTTTCCAGATTCGGGACCTCGGAAAGACGTTCCGAAATCCGGAGATACCCGAAATCTGGAACGGCCTTGGTCCCGAGGTTTACGGGTTTTGGATGCTCTACCTGTACAAATAGAAAGTGTGCACAGATGTAAGAATTTTAGTGTATATATAGAGACTTGCATTATGATTTTTTTTCATTATAGGGGTATTGCATAATTACTTTGCATTGCCTTATCATGAAATTTTACAGCACAGAAGGAGGTCATTCAGCCCATCACACCCATGCCAGCTCTATAAAAGAGCTATCCACCTAGTTCTATTCCCCTGCCCTTTCCCCACACATTTTAAATGGTTTGCTTTAACAATGGTAATGAAAAGATTGCAATGTCAGAATTGCAGCATTTAAAACATTTCAATATTAACAGATCCTTGTGTGCTGTTCGTAACCTGCCTGAATCAGTTGATGGTCTGGAGCTGATTCACTGATAATCAGAAAGGGACTTAAATGCTATCCATGCTGTGTCATGTTTTGTTGGAAATAGCTTTACACACTCGATGTCATCCTTCATTTCATTTAGTAAGATACTGGAACACCAATAAAACTGAATAACTACCTACCTTAAAAATTTAACGCGGCACATAATTACTTTAGCAAAGCAGTATCAAGGTTTGATAGCTCCCCCATTCCCACATTACAACAGTGATTACACTCTAAAAAGTTCTTCATTGACTGTAAAGCGCTTTGAGACCCGGTGGTCGTGAAAGGCGCTATATAAATCCAAGTCTTTCTTTTTTCATTCTCTTACTCATGCAGTGGATGACTGCAGAATTGTGATTATAGCAACAATTGAATTCTTGTAGCTGCCTAGCAGTAACAGCACTATAGTTCTCAAGAGCCTAATTTAACTACTAGGGGAATGCCTTCGGTTAGCTTACTTCACTGTTGGAAAGGGAGTACACTGGTGCTCACTTAAATGTCCCGCTTGTTTGGAGTTTTATTTCATCGATTCATTAATTATGGATACGTCTTGGTGTGTGCTCAGAATGATCTGCAATTCCTGCCGATGAATAATGTTGATTTTCTGCTTCCCAGAATTCATTTTGATTACTTCATGATCTGAAAATATGTTTGAATATCTAAAATGTATCTCCTTATTTTCTCAGTACTGACAATAATACATACTCAACTTTAAATATCACCAGCATGTTTATAGATTTGCATGTACACTACATGCATTGCATTACTTCTGTTTGCAGTAGTCTAGTTTGAATATGTTTCTTCAGACCAGTTTTGCACATTAGCAGGAGTGGTGGTTGTTTGAACAGAAGGGTAGCACTGTTCAATACAAAACCAACTTTTATTTATATAGCATCTTTAACGTAGTAAAACATCCCAAGGCACTTGTTATAAGACAAAACAGATAACTTTGACACCGAGCCACATAAGGAAAAGTTAGGGCAGGTGACCTAAAGTTTGGTCAAAGAGGTAGGTTTTAAGGAGCATTTTGAAGGAAGAAAGCGAGAGAGAGAGACGGAGAGGTTTAGGAAGGGAATTCCAGAGCCTAAGGCCGAGGCAACAGAAGGCACGGCCACCAATAGTCGAGTGATTATAATCAGGGATGCTTAAGTGGGCAGAATTAGAGGAGCACAGATATCTCGAGGGGTAGTGGAGCTGAAGGAGATTATAGGGATCAGGAGGGGCAAAGCCATGGAGGGATTTGAAAACAAGAATGAGAATTTTGAAATTGAGGCATTGCTTAACCGGGAGCCAATGTAGGTTAGTGAGCACAGGGGTGATGGGTGAGCGGGACTTGGTGCGAGTTAGGACATGGGCAGCCAAGCATTGGATCACCTCTGTACGCTACGTAAACTAATGTGGGAGGCCAGCAAGGAGTGCATTGGAATAGTCAAGTCTAGAGGTAACAAAGGCATGGATGAGGGCTTCAGTAGCGGATGAGCTGAGGCACGGGCGGAGCCAGGCCATGTTATGAAGGTGGAAATAGGTGGTCTTAGTTATGCTGTGCATATGTGGTCGGAAGCTCATTTCAGGGTCAAATATGGCACCAAGGTTGCGAACAGTCTGATTCAGAATCAGACAGAAATTGGGGAGAGGGATGGAGTCAGTGGCTAGGGAATGGAGTTTGGGCGGCGATCGAAAACAATGGCTTCGGTCTTCCCAGTATTTAATTTGTGCTTATCCAGAACTGGATGTCTGATAAGCAGTCTGACAATTTAGAGGCCGAGTAGGGGTCGAGAGAAGTGGTAATGAGGTAGAGTTGGGTGTCATCAGCGTACATGTGGAAACTGACATTGTGTTTTCAGATGATGTCGACAAGGGGCAGCATGTAGAAATAGGAGGGGGCCAAGGATAGATCCTTGAGGGACACTAGAGGTAACGATGCGGGGGTGGTAATAGAAGCCGTTACAGTTGATTCTTTGGCTACAATTAGATTGATAAGAATGGAACCAGGCGAGTGCAGTCCCACCTTGCTGGACGACGGTGGAGAGGAGTTAGAGAAGGAGAGTGGTCAACCGTGTCAAAGGCTGCAGACAAGTCAAGAAGGATGAGGAGGAATAGTTTGCCTGTCACGGTCACAAAGGATGCCATTTGTGACTTTGATGAGAGCTGTTTCGGTACAGTGGCAGTCGCGGAAACCAGATTGGAGGGATTCAAACATGGAGTTGCGGGAAAGATGGGCATGGATTTGGGAGACAACAACACATTCAAGGATTCTGGAGAGGAAAGGGAGGTTGGAGATGGGGCGGTAGTTTGCAAGGACGGAGGGGGTTGAGGGTTGTTTTTTTGAGGACGGGGTGATGATGGTAGATTTGAGGGAGAGCAGGACAGTACCTGAGGAACGAGAACCATTAACAATGTCAGCTATCATGGGAGCTGGAAAAGGAAGTTGGATGTTCAGCAGTTTGGTGGGAATAGGGTCAAGGGAGCAGGAAATGGGTCTCATGGACAGGATGAGCTCAGAGAGATCATGAAGGGAGATCAGAGAGAAACTGGAGAAAGATGAGATCAGGGCTAGGGCAGGGGGGATCCTTTGAGGAAGTTTGGCCTGGTGGGCTAGGGGAAGGAAGGGAAGAGGCTGAGGCGGCCAAATGGATGATCTCAATCTTAGAGGCAAAGACATTCATGAGCTCCTCACATTTATTGTTGGAGGTGAGGGTGGAGACTGGAGAGAGGGTTTTAAAAAGACGGTTATCAATGGAGAATCAAAGCTGGGTTTTATCTTTACGTTCCAGTATGATTCTGGAATAATGAGCAATTTTGGCAGACGAGAGCAGGACCCAATAATGTTTATGTGGTTCAGCCAGATCTGGCGGTGAATGGCTAAACCGCTTGTCCGCTATATCTGTTCAAGTCTGCATCCCATGGACTTAAGGGAGTGAAGATCAGACTATACCGGGGGAATGGCCAGGGTGAGCGAGAGTAATTGTTTTAACAGGGACTAGAGCAGATCAGTAGCTGCAGAAATGTCATGGTGAATGGAGGGCCAAAGGCTGGACAGTTGAGTTCATAAGTGCAGTTGTAAGACAGTCGGGAGAGAGTTTTTTCCAGGAGTGAACACAGGAGGAGGTAGGGTTGGGAGGGTGTGTGGATGGGCGATGTGGGTGGAGAGCGAAATGAGGAAGTGGTCAGAGATGGCCTTATCTGCGATTGACACAATGGGAGTAGCGAGGCCACGAGAGATGGCAAAGTCAAGGGGGTGGCCGTGAATATGGGTTAGGAAGAAATTAAGGGAGGATAGGAGGCTAGTGAACTCAGAGGAGAGAGAGCATGATGAATTGAGATGGAGGTTGAAATCACCGAGGATGAGAAGTTGTTCGTTGCAGAGGCTGAGGGAGGAAAGTAGTGAAAAAATATTGGTAATAACATTTTTATGGTACTTGGGTGGGTGGTAGAGAACGAGGATTTTAAATGAGGGGTGCAAGGGGTGGAATAAGGTGAGATGCTCAAAGGAGGATACAGTGCCGGAGGAATAGGGGGACAGACCAAGGAGTGATTTGATGATGAGAGCCACCACGGCGTCTAAGCGGGGCAAGTGGTGGAAGGTATAGCCAGGCGGAGAGGCTTCATTTAAGGGTCAGGTGTCATTGCCCCTCAACCAAGTTTCCGTCAGGGCCATGATGTCGATGCCATTATCCATGATAAGCTCATGGATGGCAAGGGCCTTGTTTGCAAGCGGACGGACTTTCTGGAGGGTGATGCAGAGAGGGTCGGTGATGGCTGCCCCACTGCCAGCGTTCACAGGGTCAGCACTGGGGGGGGGGGGGGTGGCAGGGTTTGAGTTGGACGGGGAGGAGATTGGCAAGGTTAGCCCCCAGAGGACGTGCTGGCCGGAAAGGTCAGCGAGAGAGTAGGATGGGACAGTTGGCGTTGCTGCTCATAAGGAGGCAGTGACAAGTGCCTCTATGGGCCCTTCGTAGGATGCTAAGAGAGGCACAGAGGGAAGCTGGGGGCTTATCTAGGAAGGAGTCAAGCCTGGGACGACAGCAGAAGAGGCCACAGAATATTGTTCAGTTTGCAAGTGAAGGAAATCATTCAGAGATCCAGCCATTGCAAAGCCCATTGAGACAAGGAACACGTAGGGGGATGGGCAGATTGAAGGAGATGTTTACATAGAAACATAGAAACATAGAAAATAGGTGCAGGAGCAGGCCATTCAGCCCTTCTAGCCTGCACCGCCATTCAATGAGTTCATGGCTGAACATGAAACTTCAGTACCCCCTTCCTGCTTTCTCGCCATAACCCTTGATCCCCCGAGTAGTAAGGACTTCATCTAACTCCCTTTTGAATATATTTAGTGAATTGGCCTCAACTACTTTCTGTGGTAGAGAATTCCACAGGTTCACCACTCTCTGGGTGAAGAAGTTTCTCCTCATCTCGGTCCTAAATGGCTTACCCCTTATCCTCAGACTGTGACCCCTGGTTCTGGACTTCCCCAACATTGGGAACATTCTTTCTGCATCTAACCTGTCTAAACCCGTCAGAATTTTAAACGTTTCTATGAGGTCCCCTCTCATTCTTCTGAACTCCAGTGAATACAAGCCCAATTGATCCAATCTTTCTTGATAGGTCAGTCCCGCCATCCCGGGAATCAGTCTGGTGAACCTTCGCTGCACTCCCTCAATAGCAAGAATGTCCTTCCTCAAGTTAGGAGACCAAAACTGTACACAATACTCCAGGTGTGGCCTCACCAAGGCCCTGTACAACTGTAGCAACACCTCCCTGCCCCTGTATTCAAATCCCCTCGCTATGAAGGCCAACATGCCATTTGCTTTCTTAACCGCCTGCTGTACCTGCATGCCAACCTTCAATGACTGATGTACCATGACACCCAGGTCTCGTTGCACCTTCCCTTTTCCTAATCTGTCACCATTCAGATAATAGTCTGTCTCTCTGTTTTTACCACCAAAGTGGATAACCTCACATTTATCCACATTATACTTCATCTGCCATGCATTTGCCCACTCACCTAACCTATCCAAGTCACTCTGCAGCCTAATAGCATCCTCCTCGCAGCTCACACTGCCACCCAACTTAGTATCATCCGCAAATTTGGAGATACTGCATTTAATCCCCTCGTCTAAATCATTAATGTACAATGTAAACAGCTGGGGCCCCAGCACAGAACCTTGCGGCACTCCACTAGTCACTGCCTGCCATTCTGAAAAGTACCCGTTTACTCCTACTCTTTGCTTCCTGTCTGACAACCAGTTCTCAATCCACGTCAGCACACTACCCCCAATCCCATGTGCTTTAACTTTGCACATTAATCTCTTGTGTGGGACCTTGTCGAAAGCCTTCTGAAAGTCCAAATATACCACATCAACTGGTTCTCCTTTGTCCACTTTACTGGAAACATCCTCAAAAAATTCCAGAAGATTTGTCAAGCATGATTTCCCTTTCACAAATCCATGCTGACTTGGACCTATCATGTCACCATTTTCCAGATGCACTGCTATGACATCCTTAATAATTGATTCCATCATTTTACCCACTACTGAGGTCAGGCTGACCGGTCTATAATTCCCTGTTTTCTCTCTCCCTCCTTTTTTAAAAAGTGGGGTTACATTGGCTACCCTCCACTCCATAGGAACTGATCCAGAGTCAATGGAATGTTGGAAAATGACTGTCAATGCATCCGCTATTTCCAAGGCCACCTCCTTAAGTACTCTAGGATGCAGGCCATCAGGCCCTGGGGATTTATCTGCCTTCAATCCCATCAATTTCCCCAACACAATTTCCCGACTAATAAAGATTTCCCTCAGTTCCTCTTCCTTACTAGACCCTCTGACCCCTTTTATATCCGGAAGGTTGTTTGTATCCTCCTTAGTGAATACCGAACCAAAGTACTTGTTCAATTGATCCGCCATTTCTTTGTTCCCCGTTATGACTTCCCCTGATTCTGACTGCAGGGGACCTACGTTTGTCTTCACCAACCTTTTTCTCTTTACATACCTATAGAAACTTTTGCAATCCGCCTTAATGTTCCCTGCAAGCTTCTTCTCGTACTCCATTTTCCCTGTCCTAATCAAACCCTTTGTCCTCCTCTGCTGAGTTCTAAATTTCTCCCAGTCCCCAGGTTCGCTGCTATTTCTGGCCAATTTGTATGCCACTTCCTTGGCTTTAATACTATCCCTGATTTCCCTAGATAGCCACGGTTGAGCCACCTTCCCCTTTTTATTTTTACGCCAGACAGGAATGTACAATTGTTGTACTTCATCCATGCGGTCTCTAAATGTCTGCCATTGCCCATCCACAGTCAACCCCCTAAGTATCATTCGCCAATCTATCCTAGCCAATTCACGCCTCATACCTTCAAAGTTACCCTTCTTTAAGTTCTGGACCATGGTCTCTGAAATTACTGTTTCATTCTCCATCCTAATGCAGAATTCCACCATATTATGGTCACTCTTCCCCAAGGGGCCTCGCACAATGAGATTGCTAATTAATCCTCTCTCATTACACAACACCCAGTCTAAGATGGCCTCCCCCCTAGTTGGTTCCTCAACATATTGGTCTAGAAAACCATCCCTTATGCACTCCAGGAAATCCTCCTCCACCGTATTGCTTCCAGTTTGGCTAGCCCAATCTATGTGCATATTAAAGTCACCCATTATAACTGCTACACCTTTATTGCATGCACCCCTAATTTCCTGTTTGATGCCCTCCCCAACATCCCTATTACTGTTTGGAGGTCTGTACACAACTCCCACTAACGTTTTTTGCCCTTTGGTGTTCTGCAGCTCTACCCATATAGATTCCACATCATCCAAGCTAATGTCTTTCCTAACTATTGCATTAATCTCCTCTTTAACCAGCAATGCTACCCCACCTCCTTTTCCTTTTATTCTATCCTTCCTGAATGTTGAATACCCCTGAATGTTGAGTTCCCAGCCCTGATCATCCTGGAGCCACGTCTCCGTAATCCCAATCACATCATATTTGTTAACATCTATTTGCACAATTAATTCATCCACCTTATTGCGGATACTCCTTGCATTAAGACACAAAGCCTTCAGGCTTGTTTTATTAACACCCTTTGTCCTTTTAGAATTTTGCTGTACAGTGGCCCTTTTTGTTCTTTGCCTTGGGTTTCTCTGCCCTACACTTTTCCTCATCTCCTTTCTGTCTTTTGCTTTTGGCTCCTTTTTGTTTCCCTCTGTCTCCCTGCATTGTTTCCCATCCCCCTGCCATATTAGTTTAAATCCTCCCCAACAGCACTAGCAAACACTCCCCCTAGGACATTGGTTCCAGTCCTGCCCAGGTGCAGACCGTCCGGTTTGTACTGGTCCCACCTCCCCCAGAACCGGTCCCAATGCCCCAGGAATTTGAATCCCTCCCTGCTGCACCACTGCTCAAGCCACGTATTCATCTGCGCTATCCTGCGATTCCTACTCTGACTATCACGTGGCACTGGTAGCAATCCCGAGATTACTACTTTTGAGGTCCTACTTTTTAATTTAGCTCCTAGCTCCTTAAATTCGTTTCGTAGGACCTCATCCCTTTTTTTGCCTATGTCGTTGGTACCAATGTGCACCACGACAACTGGCTGTTCTCCCTCCCATTTCAGAATGTCCTGCACAGTGCAGTAAAGGTGCAAAGCACAGGGCACCAGAGATGCAACTTGTCCAGGACAAGTGGAAGGAAGGAGAGGCCTTGCACCTTCGGGCAGCAATTGGTTCAGAAGCATAATAGTGCATTCTATCACCCATCAGCAGCATGTCCTAGAAGTGCATCATTTCCAAAGAAAACCTCTGAATTATGGTCTGGTTGTCTGAGAAAGCCGGGTAATTGGAATCATCGATGTGTCCACGTCAAACAGCTAGCAGAGAGATTGACCAATAAAGAAAGAAAGCACTATTTAGTGCCTATCATGACCGTGAGATGTCCCAAGGCACTTTACAGCCAATTAAGTACTTTTGAAGTGTAGTCACTGTGATAATGTAGGAAACACAGCAGCCAATTTGTACACAGCATGCTCCCACAAATAGCAATATGATAATGACCAGATAATCTGTCTTAGTGATGTTGGTTGAGGGATAAATATTTGCCAGGACTCCGGGGAGAAATCCCGTGCTCTTCTTTGAAATTGTGCTATGGGATATTTTACATCCACCGGAGGGGAAAGACGTGTTCTCAGTTTAACGTCTCATCTGAAAGACACCTAATACGTGCAGTGTGAGACTAAATAATGCCAGTTATATGCCAAACATACATCAGAATTGATCCCGAGGCAAACAAAGAGCAATGCTGCTTTGGCCTTTGTCGGTGTGAAGTGCAATCTGGCAGAGCCGAACTCCAATATGATCTTCAGTTTGTCACCAAGGTTCAGCAGTGCCTGTTTACTGTACTAATTCCAGGTCACCTTGAAATCTATCTGCTCCAGGAAACCCTACTGGATTCTACAGTCTCCTTTATCCTTCTACAATGAAGCTCATTACTACACTGAGTGATGCTTAAATCCTGGAGTCGGATTTGAACTTTCCACCTTCTGACTGAAGGCAAGCGATTTACCAATGGAACCAAGCTGTAAATTGCTACGGTGCTAAACCTAAGCATTGAGATAGTTTGGCGTTTTGGAAGTCCGATTCCCAAATGTACACCCAGCTATATTGAAGAGACATTGATGAAATAAATTTTCAAAAGGCACTATTGTGACTAAATTATTTTTAAATTGAAGTCCAGATTGTTTCGACAGGGTCTGAGCATCAAATAACTCAAGTTTGAAAGAAAAAAAATCTGTCAATCTGGATTGTGCCATTTTATTTTGTGTTAAATATCTTTGTATCTCTTTAGGAAAGCTTTGAATTCAGCACTTGACACATGCACAAGGCTTCTGTGTTCCTGGTGCTGAACTCCACAGTTAGGGTTTCAGAACTAACACTTAATTCTCCATTGCACCATAGTCCTTTAAGTGCAATTTTTAAAAACACTGCAACAAGCCTTACCTTGTTGTCCTTTCACCTAGGTGACTTTAATTTAAATAGTTTTATTAACATAGAAACATAGAAAATAGGTGCAGGAGCAGGCCATTCAGCCCTTCTAGCCTGCATCGCCATTCAATGAGTTCATGGCTGAACATGAAACTTCAGTACCCACTTCCTGCTTTCTCGCCATACCCCTTGATCCCCCGAGTAGTAAGGACTTCATCTAACTCCCTTTTGAATATATTTAGTGAATTGGCCCCAACCACTTTCTGTGGCAGAGAATTCCACAGGTTCACCATTCTCTGGGTGAAGAAGTCTCTCCTCATCTCGGTCCTAAATGGCTTACCCCTTATCCTTAGACTGTGACCCCTGGTTCTGGACTTCCCCAACATTGGGAACATTCTTCCTGCATCTAACCTGTCTAAACCCGTCAGGATTTTAAACGTTTCTATGAGGTCCCCTCTCATTCTTCTGAACTCCAGTGAATACAAGCCCAGTTGATCCAGTCTTTCTTGATAGGTCAGTCCCACCATCCCGGGAATCAGTCTGGTGAATCTGCGCTGCACTCCCTCAATAGCAAGAATGTCCTTCCTCAAGTTAGGAGACCAAAACTGTACACAATACTCCAGGTGTGGCCTCACCAAGGCCTTGTACAACTGTAGCAACACCTCCCTGCCCCTGTACTCAAATCCCCTCGCTATGAAGGCCAACATGCCATTTGCTTTCTTAACCGCCTGCTGTACCTGCATGCCAACCTTCAATGACTGATGTACCATGACACCCAGGTCTCGCTGCACCTCCCCTTTTCCTAATCTGTCACCATTCAGATAATAGTCTGTCTCTCTGTTTTTACCACCAAAGTGGATAACCTCACATTTATCCACATTATACTTCATCTGCCATGCATTTGCCCACTCACCCAACCTATCCAAGTCACTCTGCAGCCTCATAGCATCCTCCTCGCAGCTCACACTGCCACCCAACTTAGTGTCATTAGGGCAGGGAAAATGGAGTACGAGAAGAAGCTTGCAGGGAACATTAAGGCGGATTGCAAAAGTTTCTATAGGTATGTAAAGAGAAAAAGGTTAGTAAAGACAAACGTAGGTCCCCTGCAGTCAGAATCAGGGGAAGTCATAACGGGGAACAAAGAAATGGCAGACCAATTGAACAAGTACTTTGGTTCAGTATTCACTAAGGAGGACACAAACAACCTTCCGGATATAAAAGGGGTCAGAGGGTCTAGAAGGAAGGAGGAACTGAGGGAAATCTTTATTAGTCGGGAAATTGTGTTGGGGAAATTGATGGGATTGAAGGCCGATAAATCCCCAGGGCCTGATGGACTGCATCCCAGAGTACTTAAGGAGGTGGCCTTGGAAATAGCGGATGCATTGACGGTCATTTTCCAACATTCCATTGACTCTGGATCAGTTCCTATCGAGTGGAGGGTAGCCAATGTAACCCCACTTTTTAAAAAAGGAGGGAGAGAGAAAACAGGGAATTATAGACCGGTCAGCCTGACCTCAGTAGTGGGTAAAATGATGGAATCAATTATTAAGGATGTCATAGCAGCACATTTGGAAAATGGTGACATGATAGGTCCAAGTCAGCATGGATTTGTGAAGGGGAAATCATGTTTGACAAATCTTCTGGAATTTTTTGAGGATGTTTCCAGTAAAGTGGACAAAGGAGAACCAGTTGATGTGGTATATTTGGACTTTCAGAAGACTTTCGCCAAGGTCCCACACAAGATAATAGGATAAACGTTTCTCTATCAACTGGCCTAAAGAGTTGCATGTGAAATGTGTTTGGACAGTATCAGCCTAGTCCCTATTCCATGTGAGCCCGCTGCACTAAACTGATAATCTCACATCAAGAATCTGCAAAGGTATTGGCCCTGAAATTCCGATGTCCCGGATCTGTACAAAGTTTCTATAGACCCGGGAAGGCATCGGAAAAGCCGGGTTTCAGCGCACAATGCGCATGCGCTGAAAGCCGGCTTTTCCAATCTTGACAGATCATCTGCAGATCGGGAGCGAGGACACTTGCAAGGCAAGATTTCCGATATTTACGAATATCTTGTCCTGCAAAATGTCCTTTAAAATTTTGCGCCTGAAAAAGCAGACGTATAGGCTACTTTTACAGGCACAAGTGTTTAAAAATACACAAACATTTAAAAATCAAGTTAGAACAAATTTTATTTTTAAAAATCCTTCCCACCACAGTAAGTTTATTTTAAGGCTTAATATAAAAAAAAAATTCCCAACTTTTTTTTAAAGAACTTTAATTTAAATGAATGTTAAATATGTAGTTTATTTTCTATTTTTTTATTGTGTTTTGGGTGTTGGGGGTGGGGGGGTTCTCATTCATAATAATAGGAATTCCGGACTTACGGAACTCCTATTACTATGAATGAGAATCTATACTTCACCTGATTGGCTGCTGTCTCCAGACCTCGGCCTGCGCACGTCCCCACGTGCACGCACTGTGACGCGCAGTCACGAGAGGCCTCAGGCTCGGAAGTTCCAACAGGCGCAGCAGCAACAGGTAAGTGCACATCTTTTTTCTCTTTCTGTCGTTTGCCCGCGGGAAGAGCTCGAACGGAATTTCAGGGCCAATATGCATGGCAAACAGAAATGTCATACAGAAACACTTGGGGTGATCTTCTTGGGTTGAGGCTAAGGTATATTATCGGGGCAGAGTCAAGGCAGCTTTACTCTGTATCTAATCTCTATGTAACTGAACTGGGCTTGCTGGCTGCTGACATTGGATGCCTTAATTTAAAATTAAATCAAGATAAGGTTTTGAGTATGTGGGGGGAGGTCAGAGACTCTCCAGTAGTTTCTAGTGCTTCGATAATATACAGAAATTTGGGTAGACAGCTGAAACATGCTGCTAGATTTCTGCTGTAATCATTTCACTTCGGCTGACTCCGTGCAAATCGCCCCTGCTTATCACTTTATACATGTGACTGATATTTGGACCTTTTTAGGAGGGAGATTTTGCTGTCAGTGGTAACATTGGTAGACCACAGTTACAATACTGAGGCACTGACAATGGTCAGTAGTTCCATTCCCTTTTGACTGGCATGTATTTGTAGTGGATATGGTTTGGTCACAGTGATTTTGAAAAGTTAATGGCCCCATTCTAACACGCAAACTGCTGCAGACTTTTACAGATTAGTTTCATGCATCAACATCAAAGGTTTCAATATTTTAACCACCTTTACAAACTACTAATGTGCTGATTGAAATGTTTAATATTGAATATATATATGGTATATTAACAAAACTGAACATTAAAATGTATGAAAATGAATTATTTTTCTCTTTCTTTCTCTTTCTCTCTCCTTCCTATGTCACTTCTTTTTCGTATTGGCCTAGAAATGTCAGCGCTGAATTAATGGAGTAAATCTCCACAAAATCAGGTCCTGTAATGTGTACTGTGCAATTATAGTTATCAGTTCAGTTTCTCTGTATCTATTGCACTCACTTGCATGTAACCTTTCACTTCCCATTATGATGTTTTAAATCGTCATTAAACCACTGGTCAATAATGTGAATGATTTGAATTTTAGAATTGAGGAAAAAAGCCATACTAGCATTGGATAACAATCTTAAACTTGTGTTTCATCATTGATTCAGGTAAACGAACATTTAAAAGAAATAGCCAGCCAGGAGCAGAAGCTAAGGCGGCCACAGGGACCTGAAACACCTGGAAGTCAAAGGGTAGGAACTCAAAAATTGAAATTCTGTTAAATTTGTTTCATTTCTTAATACATGATTCTTGATAACAATAATATTTAAGTGTTTAAAAAAAATACATGTTTTCAACATAATGCTTTCTACCCGATAGGATGTGTCAGCTCCTTTGCTCATCAAGTAATAATGTGAATATTTATCTTTCTCTTTTAAATCAATGTCAAGTAAATCTTGCATGTTTCTGGGGGAAAAATAATATGCTGAGCTCCATAAAATGCTTTCAGGTTTCACAGGCCTTTTTCATATAAATAATAGGGGTGATGTGGTGGCAAGCTAGCTACCAAATTCAAAAGTAAAATTCTTTGCGACTGAATCAGCAGTAACTCTATGGGCCCAAATTTCCCCAGGAGTTGCTCCGGTTCTTTTTGGAGCAACTTGATTTTTCTGGAGTATCTTTTTAGTCGCAATTCTGGCCATTTAATTTGCGCCAGTGTAAGTGAGTTAGTTCGGTTTTTTTTTAAGTTTCATTTTTTTTTCAAAAGGGGGCGTTACCAGCCACTTAGGCCTGTTTTGGCCATTTAAGCAAGTTTAGCCAGCTAAAAGTTACTCCAAACTAACTTAGGCCAGCGTAAATGGGCACTCTTGTACGTTCAGAAAAACCTTGCGGTGACTTAAGAAATCAGCGTAGGCAGCCAGAGATAGGGAGGGGATAGGGGACCTTGCAAAGCACGAAACACCTTCACAACAACATTAAAGAAGTATAAATACATTTAAAGCACCAAGCACTAATCAAAGCAGTACATTTGCACCAAGCACTAAACAAAGCACAAAAAGTAATAAGCAATTAATTAACAAATAAAAAATAGAAGGAACCCAGCACCGAAAGCACCAAGACCAAAATAATAAGCAATCAATCAATCAGTAAATAACAAATAAAAAATAGAAGTCCTACTTTAGGGAACGCAGCGGGCCGCCGATGAGGGAGCCCATTCGGCCAGGGCTAGGGACGGCGTGCTTCGGGCCCCTCCTACACAACCTGCTGCACGCACTCATAGATTCGGCCTGCCAGGAGCTATTGCACATGCGCGCAGGCACTAGTGCGCATGTGCAGAGGTCCCAACACTGTTTTCAGTGCTGAGACCTGGCTCCACCCCCATCCACTGGGCCACGCTACGCCACCACCGAGGAGAGGCTGGGGAGCAGCTAGAATCAGGAGGAAGATTTTCGGCGAGCTTGGAGGCGGACAAAAGTGCCGCATCTCGGGATAGGGCGCCAGAAAAGGGGGTTGTGGAAATTTGAGCCCATTGTTACTAAAGAACAAGAAATACTTTCATATTTTATTAAACAAAGCCTAAAATGTCATCGGAGGAATCCAGGAAGTTTAGCTTGCTTAAATTGAAAGATTTGAGGTATTGGAGTATTTGGCTAGATTCTGATAGATTTAGTGTTCTGGACCCGATTGTCGGTAGTAAACGGTTATCATTATCACAGCAGTTGTTCTACATGTCTGTCCATAACCCCATTTTAATGTTTCAACATTTCATGAATTGTTTTGTACCAATTCAGAAACCCAATGTAACAGTTCCTGCTTTACAGCATCTCGGGGCTCTTAAGTAGTCCACTGGTGCAAGGCCTCAATTTTGTTGTGCCAAGAGATAAAAGACATATTTTCAGAATCAATATCTAATGGCAGTTAGCAACCGATAGAACACGCTCTGGTGAGTAATGGCTCTCGCTGTTGAGCCCAGAAAATATTTCACTGTCCAGTAACTGCAATGCTGAACAACACTGATTCAAGAAACCAGAGAGCCCTCAAACCAGTTTTTAGCCATTCAAAAGGCATGAGTGAAGATTGACATGGTTACATCATTGATGCACCTTGATCAATTTTGGATGTGTTAAAAAATGTAATAGCAGGAAGTACAGCAATTAAACCTGCAAGTGTGAAAGAATCCAGTGCAGCTACTCAGGGTAGAAAACGCAACTTACCCATTCACCTTTGGAAGAAGAATGTAAATGAGTTGATGGCACAAATCATTACAAATGGGTATGATTTGGTGGCCATTACAGAAACATGGTTGCAGGGTGGCCAAGACTGGGAATTAAACATACAGGGGTATCTGACGATTTGGAAAGATAGACAAGAAGGGAAAGGAGGTGGGGTAGCTCTGTTAATAAAGGATGATATCAGGGCAGTTGTGAGAGACAATATTGGCTCTAATGAACAAAATGTTGAATCATTGTGGGTGGAGATTAGAGATAGTAAGGGGAAAAAGTCACTGGTGGGCGTAGTTTATTGGCCCCCAAATAATAACTTCACGGTGGGGCGGGCAATAATCAAGGGAATAATGGAGACATGTGAAAAAGGAACGGCAGCAGTCATGGGGGATTTTAACCTACATATCGATTGGTCAACTCAAATCGCACTGGGTAGCCTTGAGGAGGAATTCATAGAATGCATACGGGATTGTTTCTTAGAACAGTATGTAACAGAACCTACAAGGGAGCAAACTATCTTAGATCTGGTCCTGTGTAATGAGACAGGAAAAATAAACGATCTCCTAGTAAAAGATCCTCTTGGAATGAGTGATCACAGTATGGTTGAATTTGTAAGTGAGAGTGAGGAAGTTGTGTCAGAAATGAGCGTACTATGCTTAAACAAAGGGGACTACAGTGGGGGATGAGGGCAGAGTTGGCTAAAGTAGACTGGAAACACAGACTAAACGGTGGCACAATTGAGGAACAGTGGAGGACTTTTAAGGAGCTCTTTCATAGTGCGCAACAAAAATATATTCCAGTGAAAAAGAAGGGCGGTAAGAGAAGGGATAACCAGCCGTGGATAACCAAGGAAATAAAGGAGAGTATCAAATCAAAGACCAATGTGTATAAGGTGGCCAAGGTTAGTGGGAAACTGGAGGATTGGGAAAATTTTAAACAACAGCAAAGAATGACTAAAAAAGTAATAAAGAAAGGAAAGATAGATTGCGCAAAACATAAAAACAGATAGTAAAAGCTTTTACAGATATATAAAACGGAAAAGAGTGACTAAAGTAAATGTTGGTCCCTTAGAAGATGAGAAGGGGGATTTAATAATGGGAAATGTGGAAATGGCTGAGACCTTAAACAATTATTTTGCTTTGGTCTTCACAGTGGAAGACACAAAAACCATGCCAAAAATTGCTGGTCACAGGAATTTGGGAAGGGAGGACCTTGAGACAATCACTAGGGGGATAGTGCTGGACAGGCTAATGGGACTCAAAGTAGACAAGTCCCCTGGTCCTGATGAAATGCATCCCAGGGTATTAAAAGAGATGGCGGAAGTTATCGCAGATGCATTCGTTATAATCTACCAAAATTCTCTGGACTCTGGGGAGGTACCAGCGGATTGGAAAGCAGCTAATGTAACGCCTCTGTTTAAAAAAGGGGGCAGACAAAAGGCAGGTAACTAGGCCGGTTAGTTTAACATCTGCAGTGGGGAAAATGCTTGAAACTATCATTAAGGAAGAAATAGCGGGACATCTAGATAGGAATAGTGCAATCAAGCAGACGCAGCATGTAGTCATGAAGGGGAAATCATGTTTAACTAATTTACTGGAATTCTTTGAGGATATAACCAGCATGGTGGATAGAGGTGTACCGATGGATGTGGTGTATTTAGATTTCCAAAAGGCATTCGATAAGGTGCCACACAAAAGGTTACTGCAGAAGATAGAGGTACACGGAGTCAGAGGAAATGTATTAGCATGGATAGAGAATTGGCTGGCGAACAGAAAGCAGAGAGTCGGGATAAATGGGTCCTTTTCGGGTTGGAAATTGGTGGTTAGTGGTGTGCCACAGGGATCGGTGCTGGGACCACAACTGTTTACAATATACATAGATGACCTTTAAGAGGGGACAGAGTGTAGTGTAACAAAATTTGCAGATGACACTAAGATTAGTGGGAAAGCGGGTTGTATAGAGGACACAGAGAAGCTGCAAAGAGATTTGGATAGGTTAAGCGAATGGGCTAAGGCTTCGCAGATGGAATACAATGTCGGAAAGTGTGAGGTCATCCACCTTGGGGAAAAAAAACAGTAAAAGGGAATATTATTTGAATGGGGAGAAATTACAATATGCCAAGGTGCAGAGGGACCTGGGGGTCCTTGTGCATGAAACTCTTTTGGAGTTTACCTGAAAAAACATGAACATTAATCCGTGCCACCCGCCCTGGATGACACACCAGACATTTACAAGGCCCTTTTTTTTTTTCCCTTTTTTGGTTTTTTTTTTGTGTTTTTCTTTTTTTTTTGGTTTTTTTTTGGGCACTAATATTTTTTTTTTCTGTGCCCCCTATAAAAGGGGAGGGGGACACTAAAAGCACTGGCAATTAAAACAAATTAAACTTTAAAACGTAAAATCAAATTAATATTTGGTTACCGGGCGTGATGATGCACTCCAGTCCCTCCGTTGCCCACCTCTCGCGGAAGGCCGCGAGCGTACCGGTGGACACCGCGTGCTCCATCTCCAAGGACACCCTGGACCGGATGTAAGAGCGGAAGAGAGGCAGGCAGTCAGGTTGAACGACCCCCTCGACCGCCTGCTGCCTGGACCGGCTGATGGCACCCTTGGCCGTGCCCAGGAGCAGTCCTACGAGGAGACCCTCGGACCTACCCGCTCCCCTCCGCACAGGGTGCCCAAAGATCAGGAGAGTGGGACTGAAGTGCAGCCAGAATTTCAGGAGCAGCCCCTTTAAATAATAAAACAGGGGCTGCAACCTCGTGCACTCAATAAAAACATGGAACACGGACTCCTCCAGACCGCAGAAATTGCAGGCGGCCTGGGAGTCCGTGAACCGGCTTAAAAATTTGTTGCACGGCACTGCTCCGTGCACCACCCTCCAGGCCAAGTCCCCGATGAATAGTGGGAGGACCCCTGCATAGAGTGCCCTCCATCGGGGACCCCCGCCTCCTCCGGACGGCAAGATGGTACGCCATGGCGTGTCCGGATGGCCGGCGAGGATGGCAAAGTTGAGAGTGTGCAGGAGCAGCCCGTACAGGAAACCCCTCCGCGCGGAACTGAAAGGCACGGAGGGGATTTCCCCGAGGCGGCTCAAGTTGTGAGGCGCCGGCCCCCGAGGGAGGTTCCGGGGTTTGGCGCCGATGAGGAATTCCGTCCGGACGGGGGTCAGTTCGGACGGGATCTCCCCACGTGCTTGAGCCTCCTCGATGCACCTAACGGAGTCAGGGCCCAGAGCTGTTTTTAGCGACTCGATGGCTTCGGCCGCGCGGCAGACGTCAGCTGAATTTAGGCGCCGCGCCAGCATGCCTGGCGCCATCCAGCCCGCTCCTCCGCCATCGAGCAGGTCCCTGACCCTGGTCACCTCACCAGCCACAGCCCTCTCTTCCAACCGCCACATAAAACCTCGGTCGTGGAGGTACGGATTCCCGAGCAGCGGCTCCTGCAGGACAGCCGCCACTCCAGCCGGCGGAGAGCTGCGCTTGGTGGAGACTTTGTTCCAGACCCTGATGAGTTCCTTGTAAAAGACAGGCAGCTCCTGGAGGGCGGTCCTGACACCCCCCAAGTTCACAAACAGGAGCTGCGTGTCGTAGTTGAGGTCGTGCTGCTGGCGGAAGAAATACGTCGCCAGAGCACACCACCTAGGAGGGGGCTCGACGTAAAGGTATCTCTGCAGGGTCTGAAGACGGAAAGTCGCGAGCTGGGCGCTGACGCACACCAACGACTGACCGCCCTTCTCAAGCAGGAGACTCAAGACCGCGGCAGAGACCCAGTGCTTCCTGTTGTTCCAGAAGAAGTCCACCAGCTTCTTCTGTGTCTTGGCGACAAATGCAGGGGGAGGGGTCAAAGTGACCAGCCGGTACCACAACATTGCGGCCACAAGCTGGTTTATGACTCGCGCTCGACCCCTGTAGGACAGCACTCGGAGCAGTCCTGTCCAGCGCCCTAGGCGAGCGGCGACCTTGGCCTCCAGCTCCTGCCAGTTCGCCGGCCAGGCTTCCTCGTCAGGGCTAAGGTAGACTCCCAGATAGAGGAGATGGGTCGTGCTCCAGGCAAAAGGCCTGAGCTCCTCCGGCAGGGAGTCCACCCGCCACTGACCCACCAGGAGTCTGGAACATTTCTCCAAGTTGATCCCGGCGGAGGATGCGGCCGAGTAAATCTCCTGGCACTCACGCATCCTCCGCAGGTCAGCGGGATCCTCTACCGCGAGGAGCACGTCATCAGCGCAAGCCGAGAGGACGACCTCCACGCCCAGCCCTTGCAGAGCCAGTCCCGTCAACCTCGTCCGCAGGAGGCGCAGGAAAGGCTCCACGCAGATGGCATATAACTGGCTGGACATGGGGCATCCCTGGCGCACCCCTCTCCTAAAGCGAAGGGGCGCCGTCAAGGACCCGTTAACCTTAATCAGACACTCCGCGGCGGCGTACAAAAGTCGGATCCGGGCGACGAAATGCGTCCCGAACCAGAAAGCGCGCAGAGTTCCGAGCAGATAGTCGTGATCCACCCTGTCGAACGCCTTCTCTTGGTCGAGAGACAGGAAGGCGACCGACAGACCAGCCTCCTGGGAATGATGGATGAGGTCCCGGACCAGATGGATGTTGTCGTGGATTGTCCGGCCCGGGACCGTATAGGACTGGTCGGGGTGGATCATGTGGTCCAGCATGGCACCAAGGCGAGCAGACATCGCCCTGGCGAAGATTTTGTAGCCCGTGCTGAGGAGGGAGACCGGGCGCCAGTTCTTAAGGAGGCAGAGATCGCCCTTCTTAGGCAGCAGGACGATGACTGCCCTGCGCCAAGAGAGGGGTATCTCCCCGGTCGCCAGACTTTCCCCCAGGACCCGCACGTAGTCGCTCCACAGGACGTCCCAGAACGCCCTGTGGAACTCCACGGTCAGCCCGTCCAGCCCCGTGGTTTTTCCCCTCGAGAGCCGGTCGAGGGCACCGGTCAGCTCCGCCAGGCTTAGCGGAGCTTCCAAATTTTCACCGCCCTCCGGGCTGACTTTCGGCAGGTCCTCCCACAAAACTCTGCGCGCTTCCTCGCTGGACGGATCCGGAGAGAACAGAGCCCCGTAATATTCACGGGCCCTGTTGTTGACGCCCTCCGGATCCGAGACGAGAGAGCCGTCGTCGGCCAGCAGCGTCAAGAGCTACTTACGGACACTCTGCCTTTTTTCCAGCGAGTCGAAGAAGGGGGAGCCGCGGTCCAGATCCCGCAGGAACCGGATCCGCGACCTCACGAACGCGCCTCAGGACCCGACGAGCTGCAGGTCCTTCAGCGCGGCCTTCTTAGCTTCGTACACCGTCCGCAGGGCCGGGTCCTCGACGACTTGACCGAGACGGGATTCCAGGTCGAGCACCTCTTTTTCTAGGCGCCCGACCCTGGCCGCCCGCCTCTTGGTCGACCCCCTCACGTACTCTTGACAGAAGACGCGGACGTGAGCCTTGCCCATGTCCCACCATAGCCTCAAGGAGGGGAAGCCCCCCTGCTTCCTTCTCCAGTCGGACCAGAATCGACGGAACGAGCCCTGGAACCGCACGTCCTCCAGCAGCCAGTTGTTAAAGTGCCAGTACGCGGACCCCGTCCTCACGCGGAGCGAAGCGAGCTCCGCCCACACCAGGTGGTGGTCCGAACACGGCACCGGCCGCATGGAGGCCGCCGGGATGCAGGAAACGTACGCCCGAGACACGTAAAGGCGGTCGACTCTGGACCATCCTACTCCAGGCCTCACCCAAATAAAGGCGCTGGAGTCGGGGTGGAGATTTCGCCAGACGTCCACCAAGTCGAAGGACCCGACCAGGTCCTTCAACTTCTCGATCGCCGTCATGCTCTGCGGGGCACCGGAGCGGTCCCTCGCCTCGAGGGTGCAGTTAAAATCCCCCCCGAGGACAATGCAGTCGCCGACGTCGACGGAGCCAAGAAAAGCGGACACTTCTTCGAAGAAGCGCGCTTGCTGCGGGCCGGGCTGAGGGGCGTACACGTTCACGAGATGGAGCAGCACGTCCCCCAGGCGAACCGTTACGTGCAGCAAGCGGCCTGGCACGGGCTCCTCGACCCCCAAGATCTCCGGCTGAAAATGCGGGGCCAGCAAGATGGCCACCCCACTAGAAATGGCGGTGAGGTGGCTCATGCGGACCTCTCCTTGCCATTCCAGGAGCCACGTGGCTTCGTCTCCCGGAACGGTGTGAGTTTCTTGCAGGAAGCACACCGCATATTTCCCCTCCCGCAGGAGCGAAAAATTGTTAAATCTACAGTGTGCCTCTCTGCCGCCGTTGATGTTGAGGCTGGCTATGGTTATCTTCATGACTAGAGCATAGTGCAACCTCTACCTAACCTATTGTGGGGGAGGGAGCGGAGTAGTTTGTTGACCTCCACTCCTTCAGCAGCCCAGCGAGGAACTTTTTGAGCCGGCGCAGCTCAAGGCCTTGCGCCTTTGATAAGGGCCCGCCCGCGGCCATGGTTTTAGCGGCGGCGCGGACGGAAGCGATGAGCAGCCCCGGCTCGGACCATCTTTCCAGGGCCAGACGGGCTTGGTCGCGGCGACCCCGGCACTGGACCAAAAAGTCCCGGAGTTCCTTTGCAGGAATGAGGAGGGTCTCAGCGGCGGATGCGAGCAGATCCACCGCCTCACTGGCGATGGACTCGAGATCTTCACCCGCGTCCCCCACCGAGTCCCCGTCCCCCTCCGGGAGGTCGCCGCTAGCAGCCGGCCCGTCGACCGCACGAGGTACGGCAAACGGCCCGGCCGTTCCATCTGGCCCTGGCTCTGCCCCGATCCCACCCCCAGGATCGTCGGCAGAGGAGTCCCCACTGGGCTCTTTTAAAATTGGTGCTGGGTCGGGAAGCGACAGCGGAAGGGGTTCCTCCTCCGCCCCAGGAGCCGGGGACCACGGAGAGACCTGGTTTAGGAAATTCTCCAGGTCCACCAAGTCCCTCAGCTCCAAAGTAGGGGGCGAGGTTTTTGTTCTTCCCCCCTCCCCGCCGCCACCCCCCCGGCCCAGCGTGTGGATGTATATTACAGTTGTCTGCAGTGTCAGTTTCTGCCGAGTCGAGCAAATCCCGGGGGAGGTTGGGTATTGGCTGGGCGGCCTCAGGTTCGGCCTTTTCGGCCCCGCCCGCCTCGGTACCCGGGACGCCCGGCCCGGCGGCTACGCATTCTTCCGCTGGCCCCACGCCCCCCACGGCAGGCAGATCTTCCACGCCATCCCCGGGAGGCAGCGGCTGGGCAGCCTCGACTGCCTCATCCTCCCCGGCGACAGACTCCTCGCGCCTACAGCGCAGCTTGGGGGCACTGGTGGGGGACGCGGGACACGCGGCGGGCACCGCCTCCTCCGCGGAGAGATGTTGTTCCCCCCCCCCCCCCCGCCTCATTGGAGCGGCGCCTCCTTTTTTTCCCGGGGGGGCGCGGAGACAGGGAGACACTCGTGTCTGCCGAGGCCTCCCACTCCACTCCCCCCTTTTTCTTGTCTTGCCCGCGCCCGAACCCCTCTGCGGTATTGATCGAGGGCTCGGGCACGGGCTCAGGGCACCCCGCGCTCGTCGGTGACTGGGTTGGGCTGTGCGCGGTGGTCAAACTTTCTGGCGCACTGAGGGGACCCGCCTCTAGATGTCTCGTCTTCTTCCGCGCCTTCTTTCCGGTCGGACGCTCTCCCTCCCCCCCGCCGAAGGCCGTGAAAACAAAGGCCTCCGACGATGCCCGCGCACCTACGGCTCCCGGCACGCGGACGCAACTAGGGGGAGGGGTGGCGGCGGTACCAGCCTTGGCCGCCTTCGGTGGTTTGGAGGCGGGGCAGTTCTTGCGAACGTGCCCCACCTCCCTGCAGGCATGGCACCGTCCGACGTCCAGAAGACGCGGTAGGCAGTCCCCTCGTGCACCACATTAAAATAGCCCTCCGTCGTCTCCTCCCGCGCCAGCCGGACAAAGAGCTGGCGGCGGAAGGAGAACACGTGGCGCAGGCTGCTCTCCCTGAGGCCGAGCGGTATGGGGTTGATCCCCGACCTTAGCTCCCCCAGTTGTTGTAGGTGAGGGAGGAGGAGCTGAGCGGGAACAAAGGGCGGGACGTTAGATATGATGACTCTCTGCGCGGTGGCCTCGAGAGGGTCCACCGGCAGGAACGTCCCGCCCACCGTGAGTCCCCTTTCAAGGGCCAGGGACACCGCCCGCTCCGACCCCAGGAAGAACACGGCCTTCCCAGACATCTTGGAGGCTGCGACAATGGCCGAGGGGCCGACTACCCCAGCCATCGCCCGCACGCACTCCTCAATGCTCATTGTGGGGTGAGTGTACCTCTTGACCCCGTGTTTTCTCGTAATCAATCTGAAAGGTGGCAGGGCAGCAGGAGACGCAGGATGTGCCGTGGATGTCGACGCCGCCTGCGCATATGTCTTAGCTGGCCCTGCCACCGGTGTGGATGGGGTCGCCATCACGGGGTCCCTTTAAGGGCTACACACACCCCAAAGTCACAGGCCTTTATGGTCTTAATTGGCCTCGTTCAATAAGACTGAACAGAGGAGCTCTTAACGAGGCAAACCTCTCCCCTAATTGGCAATTGGGGAGGGGCCTTGCTCCCTCTGCTCAGTTGTCTTAATTGTTTTTTTTTAGAAAAATTAGGAGGAAAGGGCTCTCAGAGAGAGGAGAGAGACAGAGAGAGAGAGAGAGAGATAGAGGGGGTGTGGGAAAGAGGGAGGCTGCGAGGGCAGGTCTCCCCTCACAGCAATGGGTGGGTGCACTCCCCAGATGGCAAAAACAAAGTACAGTCTTTGGGGTGGTCTTCGGGTGGGAGGAGAAGATGTCTTCACCTGGGGCAGCTAGAGCCACACAGGCACACACTCCCGACGTTGTTTAAAGGGTGATTAAAGAAATCTTCAGCCAGGTAGCTCCAGCTATCCCAGGCTAGGCAATGGGGCAGGGGGGTGGGGTTCAATTGTGTGTGGGGCCTCGTTGTAAGCAAGGCCCCCACACACACTTCCACACACACACACCCCCCGCGATATTCCGGCCCTCGAGTGGTCTTCTTTCCTCCCCCCACCAATACAACAAAGTCTTTTGGGGGAAATGCACCAACACCCACCTGTAGAATGTTGTAGAATCTTCCTCCTTCCACACAGGTTGTTTTTTCCCCCTCTCTCCAACTCTCTGTAGTTGTAATAAATGATAAATTTTTTCTGTGCTCCTCCTCTCCCTCCGGATGTTGAGTTGTAGCAAGCCAGCCCCTTTCTCCTCTTCCTGGGCTGGTCTCGGGGCTCACTCCAGGCCTTCCTAGGTAGGAGCAAAGTTGGTAGCTCCTTCTCTCTCAACAGCAGAGCTCCTACTGATTAGGCCACGCCTCCACTGCTCCACCATTGGCCCTTGTGCATGAAACTCTTTTTGGAGTTTATCTGAAAACATAGAACATTAATCCGTGCCACCCGACCTGGATGACACACCAGACATTTACAAGGCCCTTTTTTTCCTTTTTTGTGGGTTTTTTTTTGGGCACAGAATCAAATTTTTCCAAGTGCCCCCTATAAAAGGGGAGGGGGACACTAAAATCCCTTGTGCATGAAACTCTGTTAGAGTCTACCTGCAAAACATAAAACATTAAACCGTGCCACCCGACCTGGGTGACACACCAGACATTTACAAGGCCCTTTTTTTCCTTTTTTTTTGTGTTTTTCTTTTTTTTTTGGGCACTAAAATCACAATTTTCCCAGTGCCCCCTATAAAAGGGAAGGGGACACTAAAAGCACCGGCAATTAAAACAAATTAAACTTTAAAACGTAAATCAAATTAAAATTTGGTTGCCGGGCGTGATGATGCACTCCAGTCCCTCCGGTGCCCACCTGTCGCGGAAGGCCGCGAGTGTACCGGTGGACACCGCGTGCTCCATCTCCAAGGACACCCTGGACCGGATGTAAGAACGGAAGAGAGGCAGGCAGTCAGGTTGAACGACCCCCTCGACCGCCCGCTGCCTGGACCGGCTGATGGCACCCTTGGCCGTGCCCAGGAGCAGTCCTACGAGGAGGCCTTCGGACCTACCCGCTCCCCTCCGCACAGGGTGCCCAAAGATCAGGAGAGTGGGACTGAAGTGCAGCCAGAATTTCAGGAGCAGCCCCTTCAAATAATGGAACAGGGGCTGCAACCTCGTGCACTCAATAAAAACATGGAACACGGACTCCTCCAGACCGCAGAAATTGCAGGCGGCCTGGGAGTCCGTGAACCGGCTTAAAAATTTGTTGCACGGCACTGCTCCGTGCACCACCCTCCAGGCCAAGTCCCCGACGAATAGTGGGAGGACCCCTGCGTAGAGTGCCCTACATCGGGAACCCCCGCCTCCTCCGGACGGCAAGATGGCAAAGTTGAGAGTGTACAGGAGCAGCCCGTACAAGAAACCCCTCCGCGCGGAACTGAAAGGCACGGAGGGGATTTCCCCGAGGCGGCTCAAGTTGTGAGGCGCCGTCCCCCGAGGGAGGTTCCGGGGTTTGGCGCCGATGAGGAATTCCGTCCGGACGGGGGTCAGTTCGGACGGGATCTCCCCACGTGCTTGAGCCTCCTCGATGCACCTAACGGAGTCAGGGCCCAGAGCTGTTTTTAGCGACTCGATGGCATCGGCCGCGTGGCGGACGTTGGCAGAATTTAGGCGCCACGCCAGCGTGTCTGGCGCCATCCAGCCCGCTCCTCCGCCATCGAGCAGGTCCCTGACCCTGGTCACCTCACCAGCCACAGCCCTCTCTTCCGACCGCCACATAAAACCTCGGTCGTGGAGGTACGGATTCCCGAGCAACGGCTCCTGCAGGACGGCCGCCACTCCAGCCGGCGGAGAGCTGCGCTTGGTGGAGACTTTGTTCCAGACCCTGATGAGTTCCCTGTAAAAGACAGGCAGCTCCCGGAGGGCGGTCCTGACACCCCCCAAGTTCACAAACAGGAGCTGCGTGTCGTAATTGAGGTCGCGCTGCTGGCGGAAGAAATAC
This sequence comes from Pristiophorus japonicus, assembly GCF_044704955.1. Classification (NCBI taxonomy): domain Eukaryota; kingdom Metazoa; phylum Chordata; class Chondrichthyes; family Pristiophoridae; genus Pristiophorus; species Pristiophorus japonicus. Next base: position 107,586,255 of record NC_091984.1, on the reverse strand, counting down.
GTCGCCAGAGCGCACCACCTAGGAGGGGGCTCGACGTAAAGGTATCTCTGCAGGGTCTGAAGACGGAAAGTCGCGAGCTGGGCGCTGACGCACACCAACGACTGACCGCCCTCCTCAAGCGGGAGACTCAAGACCGCAGCAGAGACCCAGTGCTTCCTGTTGTTCCAGAAGAAGTCCACCAGCTTCTTCTGTATCTTGGCGACAAACGCAGGGGGAGGGGTCAAAGTGACCAGCCGGTACCACAACATTGCGGCCACCAGCTGGTTTATGACTAGCGCTCGACCCCTGTAGGACAGCACTCGGAGCAGTCCTGTCCAGCGCCCTAGGAGAGCGGCGACCTTGGCCTCCAGCTCCTGCCAGTTCGCCGGCCAGGCTCCCTCGTCGGGGCTAAGGTAGACTCCCAGATAGAGGAGATGGGTCGTGCTCCAGGCAAAAGGCCTGAGCTCCTCCGGCTGGGAGTCCACCCGCCACTGACCCACCAGGAGTCCGGAACATTTCTCCCAGTTGATCCTGGCGGAGGATGCGGCCGAGTAAATCTCCTGGCACTCACGCATCCTCCGCAGGTCAGCTGGATCCTCTACCGCGAGGAGCACGTCATCGGCGTAAGCCGAGAGGACGACCTCCGCGCCCGGCCCTTGCAGAGCCAGTCCCGTCATCCCTTGTGCATGAATCCCAAAAAAAAAAAGTTTGCAGGTGCAGCAGGTAATCAGGAAGGCGAATGGAATGTTGGCCTTCATTGTGAGAGGGATGGAGTACAAAAGCAGAGAGGTCCTGCTGCAACTGTATAAGGTATTGGTAAGGCCGCACCTGGAGTACTGCGTGCAGTTTTGGTCACCTTACTTAAGGAAGGATATACTGGCTTTGGAGGGGGTACAGAGACGATTCACTTGGCTGATTCCGGAGATGAGGGGGTTACCTTATGATGATAGATTGAGTAGACTTGGTCTTTACTTGTTGGAGTTCAGAAGGATGAGGGGTGATCTTCGAGAAACGTTTAAAATCATGAAAGGGATAGACAAGATCGAGGCAGAGAGGTTGTTTCCACTAGTCGGGGAGACTAGAACTAGGGGGCACGGCCTCAAAATACGGGGGAGCCAATTTAAAAACGAGTTGAGAAGGAATTTCTTCTCCCAGAGGGTTGTGAATCTGTGGAATTCTCTGCCCAAGGAAGCAGTTGAGGCTAGCTCATTGAATATATTCAAGTCACAGATAGATAGATTTTTAACCAATAAGGGAATTCAGGGTTAATGGGAGAAGGCGGGTAAGTGGAGCTGAGTCCACGGCCAGATCAGCCATGATCTTATTGAATGGCGGAGCAGGCTCGAGGGGCTAGATGGCCTACTCCTGTTCCTAATTCTTATGTTCTTATGTGTTTTCGCCCCTTAACCAAGATCTAAATTCAGCAAATGGGATGGATTTGGAAAAGTACAGTTATGCCTGGGACACGTACTGGTGACCGGTTGTCAAACTCATTCCATTTTTTATCAATAATGATGATTAATAACAGAAGATTTCATATTTATGATGGTGTGTATTACACGGACATATCCTAGGGGCAGATGACAAATACAGCTGTACCTGTTTTCTGCTTGCCCCAGGCAGGTAGATGAGTTGTCATTTCCATCTTTAACTACATGTATTGTTTTGTCTGACTTCTCCACCTACTGACAGAAAAGATAGACGATCTAGGATGTTGGTGTAGAATTTCATCCTGCATTGTCTGCTTACACCATGCTATTTCTGCAGATATTTTACCAGAGTGTGAGCTGTTCTGGAATTAAATTATGCACAACTGTTTTTAATAGTTAATTTGCTCCAATTTGTATTATGTCAAATTGAATTTGTCACACTACTCCTTTCCATCACCAGTTGCAAGGATCAAGTTTGCACTAGGTGTGGCTAATTTAATAGAAGGTACCATGGGCCATAATTTGCTCCACAAATCAACTAAGATTGTGTAATCTGATAATGAATCAGACTGCATCTGAATGGAAAAGCAAAGCAGTTGGTAACTTCATAATACTGAGATTTAAGAAAATCTTGTATCTCTTGCATGTCTCTCACACTTTAGACATCACCCTGAAAAGTGTCAAAAGTATTGAAAAGAGAAGCCAGTCATTTCCTGGTGTTGTCTCTGACCTTGATAGTTTAGTCTCTTCCCAATTAAGGCTAATGGCTGAACGTATTTTTCATAGGTCTGCTCGTAAATCCCCAACCCCTGGGGATTTGCAAGTAGCTGCCAACCTATAGAAAATTCCCATTACAATCAAATTGTAATTGGCCTCAAGATGTGCCTTGTTAAGTCACTTTACACACTGGTACACCATGTGATGGGCCAGGTGAAACAAAGTTCCATGTTAGCAGCTAAAACATGACAACCATGTTTCAGACTCATGACCCATGAGCAGCACAATGGGAGATCAAATAGTAATCTTAGAATGCATGTTGATGAAGCTAAAAATAATTTGGGGAAATTTTTGAAATATAAAGACAACATTAGCAGAAGTTCTCCTTCCAGTTGATAGCAAACAGTATCTATAACCTTTCAGCGTGGAGTTGACATTTGAATTTACAATGTATTTTGATGTCGGAGGAGTAGATTTCAGAATGAATAAATGACATTTTCTAATGGGTTGATTGCAGCTTTCCCAATTCCTGTGGTTAGTTTTGGATTTACAATGTTTTTGCACTGGTGAGGCCTGTTTTATCTCCTTTGAAGTGCTTCCCTCCCCCTCCATTTTTTCCCTCCTTAACCCGAAGAGAGAGAGAGAGGTGGGGCGAGGGCTGCTGAGACTCAAAATCACTCCATTTTTTGCTGAACAGGGCAAGATTGGTACCCCTGGTGGAGCTTTTTTTTCCCCTCACCCTGAGATGGGGGTTTTGACAAATGTCCTTTCAGTGTTTATTTGCAATTTGTTGTTGTTTGCTCAATACTTAAATCAGCTGCTTGAAGAGACTCAAGTGATTACAAGTGAACTGCCAAGACGGTTCGGGGATTCTGTTCTTTTGCAAACTTAATAAACGTTTAAAGAAATTTGTATAACTGACGTGAATGACTGAAGATTGTATTTTCTAAAGACCTTAAGTAATCACACCTGGTCTGTATTTACATATTTCACCGGCTTCTTAAGTAACTGCAAGAACTGTGGTTGATGGAAATCCACCACCAACCCACACTCTTGTATCTAACAGCCTGTTTGAATGTATTTATTGAAAACATTATCATTCCAGCGACAGTCCACAGATGTATCGTCTCCCTCTCCCTTATGGGGATTTATTGATGCAGCAAATTAGAGCACATCAATTGTACCCAAACTATGTTTTAAAGCACTTGAAACAATGGTTTTAAGTTTATATTGTGCAGAAATGTTGCTGATTGAATAGTTTTCTTGGGTATACTGTAGGTGTTAAGATAAATGCTGATTTGTAAAGAAAATTGAGTTTAAGTACATGTTTACAGTATAGCCAAGCAGTGCCCTAACTGTTTACCACTGTATACCTTGTATAGTTCTTGTATGTATGAACTGTTACTATCCAGACGAGCAGTCCACGTCTGAGCAGCTGGTCTTTGATGGCTGTCTTTGTTGGCCTATATTCCAAGTCTGTCACATACATGTGATGCTAGCAATATTATGACATTGTAGAAATATTACTTGATCAATGTTTGTTACTGTTTTGTGACAATATCATGAGAAATGATGGGGGTAAAATTCTTCTTTGGATTAAAAAATGGGTGAAATGACAATTTTTCTCCACAATTGACACACTGCTCACAATTCTCGCATTTCGAAGTCATACCTTCCTGTGATTTCATGAGTCGGGCATTAAATATGGAGAAAAACATACATTCTTTTGGGTTTTTTTAAAGGAAGTTGCACACTTGGACAGTTACACAGCTTTCAAAATTGTAATTTTTCCAGACCATAGCTTTTGCTGTTGAAACTGTGGCTGCTGAACTGTTCATTAGTTTGGCAGGAAGCAATGCTATAAGAACATAAGAGTTAGGAGCAGGAGCAGGCTATACGGCCCCTCCAGCCTGCTCCGCCATTCAATAAGATCATGGCTGATCATCGACTTCAACTCACTTTCCAGCCTGATCTCCATAACCCTCGATTCCCCTAGTGTCCAAAAATCTATCTGTGCAATGTTACCTGCCTTTTATCCAGCAGCCCTATATCGTGTTTCTTTACATATGCCATCCAGCAGTATTTTTTTAAATTAGGTTTTGGAAAGGTCCACAGATGGGAGATGATGGGAAATCCAGTTATTCTAAGAAACTAAAATGAGCAATGTCTTTTTAATTTTTTTATATAAAATTTCAAAATGGCTCATTTCACTTTTGTCTTGTGTGGCTCAGTTGGACAGTGCCTTTACCAATCAGCCATCGCAGGAGGTCCGTGAAAAAGAAATGGACTATTTGCACTAGAAAATGCTCAGCTAGGCTCTCCATGATCACATGACCTGATTGCTGATTGATCCCCTTGGAGAATAAGGCACACCCAAAAGTTTCTCTGCAATGTGTATTTGGAACCTCCAAGCCCAAGTTCTAAGTGACTTTGCAAAGTGTAATTCGAGCCATTCTGACTTCACTCTCCAGAAATGATAGAGCTCCCCAACCCAGCCAAAGTTCCTGACTCCCCGCCAGCCCAAGTTTATGTCCCCACATCTTAAGTTCATGCCTCCCACAGCTGAAGTTCTATACCTCCCCCCCCCCGCTTACCCAGGCCAAGTTCATGACCTTACCTGTCTTCCCCCGCCACCCACCATAGATGGGACATTATATGTGGGTCACAGATTGTTAACAGGTTTATTGGGTATGAAGTGGATGGGAGTCGTGACTTCCAGCTTTTATCCACTCCAATTATGTCCCTTGTCACACACGTAGAGTTTTCCAAGAAATCGGATGTGGGTTTAGGAAGAACATGATCCTTCTTCCCCGAGTTCCCTCAATTCCCTTTCCAGCTTAGTCGCACTTGCGCGCTCTCTCTCTCCCCGCCCCCGCCCCCCCCCCCCCCCCCACCGAGTCTGACGATTTCTCTCCTCTGCCCCCCCCCCACCCAGTCTCGCGATTTCTCTCCTCTGCCCCCCCCCCCCAGTCTGGCCCTCCCACTCTATCTCCCCCCAGTCTCTCTCCTCCCTCTTTCCCTCTCTTTCTCTCCCCCCACACTCTTTCTCTCTCCCCCCCCTCCTCTCATTCTCTTCCCCCCCCTCCTCTCATTCTCTTCCCCCCCCTCCTCTCATTCTCTTCCCCCTCTCAATTCCCCCCTCTCTCTTCCCCCCCGCTGTCTTCTCCTCTTCCCCCCACCTTCTCCTCTTCCCCCCACCTTCTCTTCTTCTCCCCCACCTTCTCTTCTTCCCCCCTTCTCCTCTCCCTCCCCCCCCGCTCTCTTCTCTTCCCCCCCCGCTCTCTTCTCTTCCCCCCCCCCCGCTCTCTTCTCTTTCCCCCCCCCGCTCTCTTCACTTCCCCTTCCCCCCCCTGCTCTCTTCTCTTCCCCCCCCCCCACTCTCTTCTCTTTCCCGCCCCCCCCACTCTCTTCTCTTCCCCCCCCACTCTCTTCTCTTTCCCCCCCCTCTTCCCCCCCCCCCGCTCTCTTTTCCACCCTCCCTTTCACTTCTCTCAACCCCTCCTTCCCTTCCCCCCCCTCCTTCCCATCCCCCCCATCCCCTCCTTCTCCCCCTCCCCATTCCCTCCTTCTCCCCCTCCCCTCCTTCTCCCCCTCCCCATCCCCTCCTTCTCCCCCTCCCCATCCTTCTCCCCCTCCCCATCCCCTCCTTCTCCCCATCCCCTCCTTCCCTCCCCTCCCCCCTCCTCTCCTCCCCCCTCCTCCTCCCCTCCCCCCCTTCCCTTCACAGAATGCGCGAAAATGTTTCAAATAATCAACAAACAAAAAGCAGGTCCAGCTCCATGCTCCAAGGCCCCACTTCCGGCTTCCTCGTGCCTCGCACTGCGCATGCGCGACCGAATCAAGAGCCCGTGCTCCAAAAGGGGGCAGAGTGCAATGCGTGCATGCACAGAAGGACACAGAAAAACCTACTACAAATTGTCACTCTGAGAAGAAATACGTGTAGTTTGGTTTTGGAAATCTGGAGGGCCACTTATTACCAAGTATTTTGTGTGTTTCACGTTTTCAGTTGTATTCAAGGCAGGTTGTTAAGGCTTTCATGACATAGAGCAGGGAAATGTTTAGATTCCGTTTGTAAAAACCCTTGGACATAATTCTAAAACATTTTACAATTCTTAAACTGTGTAACCAGTTCTACTTGTAATCACAGTGCACTGAGAAACAGTAATGCTACTCTTATTTTTAAACTTACAAAAGAGACTAATGTAATGGCAAACTCTAATATTTCACAAACTTTTAAGACATTCGTATCTTTTTCTAAAATACTGCGTTAGTCATCAAGTGAAGGACAGTAAAGGATTTTGAAGTACTGCATGTTGACAAAATTGTGACTTTCTTTTTTTTTCTCATTGCTTCAATCCTTTCTCTCTGCTTGATGCTGCTTCCTCTGAAGTCTGCTACCAAATGGTATTGGAAACTGGTTCCTGTAAGTTAATTCAATGACTAGTGATCCATTGTATTTGTGAATAATTCATTTCATTCTCAATGTCGTAGTACTGATTAACATTTTTTTTGATTTAATATCATTTTCTGGCATTAACCCTCATCTCCACTGTCCACTATTTAAAGCTGAACCTCAACCACAGTTTTTCCATTCACATCTGTCTGCATCCTTTAGCGTAGAATATTTTCTTTTGAAGGAGTTATCTCAGTTTGAGAACATTTTTTAAAATCAAGATGAAAGTTAATATTAAGTGTATATATTTGTGTGATGAATTAATTGGTTGATAATTAGAGGCTGTTACAACTATAAACTCAACACCGGTGATAATCCACGACTCTTTTAACTATCAATAAGGCACAGGTAAGATAATTAAACATTCTGGGAAATTGAATACCCTGCACATGCTCAGATTGCCCAATTCAAAGTTGGCCCGCAGCTCTGAACGAAAACATCACATCCAAAAGTTCATAGCTTGTGGCAGAGGTTGATACCATTTTGAGCAATTTGTCTGAAAAAGATAATACAAAATTATCCAATGGCCAGATTGTGCAATTTCAGAGTAACTAGTTTACATCGGAAGTTTCCATTATAAATGTAAAGAAGAAAAACTTGCATTTATCCAATACCTTTCACATCCTCTGGACATCCCAAAGCATCTTACAGCCAATTAAGTACTTTTTAAGTGTAGTCACTGTTATAATTTAGATAAAAGTTGCGCACAACCAGGTCCCACAAATAGCAATGCGATAAATGACCAGATTATATGTTTTTGTTGATGTTAGCCATAATTCAGGAAGAATTTCCTAGCTCTTCAAATAATGCCATGGGATCTTTGATGCATATCTGAGAAGCCAAATAAAACCTTGGTTTAACAGTTAATCCAACAGACAGCATCTCCAACAGTGTAATGCTCCCTCAGTACTGCGCAGAAGGGTCAGCTGAGATTATATGCCTCTGGACATATTGGGCCACAATTTGCTCGAAGAGTGAATCTAACTGCGTCGCTGTTGATTAGACTTGCCCTTGCCTGTTTAATCGTGACGATATTTTGCTGAAAGTGGGAGCTGATCATGTCGCGGCGAGGGGAACCGGGCCTTGGGGACCCGAGTGAAAAGGGCAGGCAACTGGGTATCTCCTTAACCAATCAGATTCAAGGTTCTTAAATGAATAGTATAAGTAAGTGTAAATTAGAGTGGGTGAATTCAATGTCAAATCAAGTACAGAGAGGGAAAGAAAGATTGGATTAAGAGAGAAAAAAGGAAACAAGAAGGAAATGTTTTTTTTAAATAAAAAAAAATGAATTTCATTTTTTTTAAATATCCAACAGCAATTAAAACCTGCAGGAGTGAGATTCCACATTTGGAATAGTTAATTGTTGGTGCATTGTAGGTTAATTGGCAGTAATTTACAATTAGCACATGGTTAAAAATCTGATCGTTAATGCAGACTTAATTAAATATGCTCGGACTTTAAATGGCTCAAACGGGCTCCTTGGATTGTTTAGACCAGCTCTAACTTTCTGTGGTGACTTTAGTTTGTGCAAGTACAACTTCACGCCGTTCAATGGTGAGCCAGACAACGAGATACAGTTTTTACTCAGTTAACAGTGAGCGGCACATCTCAAACACAAACGTTTGGATTTACGCATTTAATCACACATCTGTCCCTTGCCTGAAGTTGCTGTGCGATTTGCACGTAAATATCGGTAAGTGCCATTAGATTTGTTGTTTTTACATAAATTATTGGCCCTTAATTTGCTGTCGACATATTTGACAATGGAAAAGCTTGACATAAAAGTGTGACAAAAATATGACAGCAGAAATTAAGTTTTGTAATCAGAAAATGTGCTCCAGCATATTTTACGGGGCCTATGACGGCATATACCATCATAAGTGCCCTGCAAGTTCCGGGTTTCTGCATGCCATGCACATGTGCGAAAAACTAGAACTTGCGATCTGTCAAGTTTTTGCTTGACAGATTGTACACATCCGCAGGAAATTGACATTCGCTGGCGCAGCGTTGGGCTATTTGTCCAACTACTGCCCAGCGAATACCCACCAAATCCTAATGCCTGGGAAAAGCAGGCGCAAGGCCAAAAATTAAATTTTTATTTCAAATATTTAATTAAATGGGATTTTAATTAATTTTGAACCCGTGATTCGTTTTTATTTGTGTTGTGAAAAAGTATTTTTTAGTGGATTCCTATTATGCTTATGGGGATTCTGTACGTTAATGGAATCCCCCGTTTGCATAATAGGAATCCCCCTTTGTCATTGGTTGGCCTGGCACACGTGATCCCAGGGAAGCTTGCAAACCACCTGCGTCCCTGGGATCTGTGGGCCTTTACGCGGGCGTCCGCCTGCAGGCCCAGGACCGCAAGAGTCAGAAGATGCAGAGCACTTGGGTAGGTGCGGAGTTTTCTTGCGGTTCGGAGGGGTTCACCCGCGGCAAGCCTCCGACTGCAATTTCCACCCCAAGATTTTTAAATTAGATACTCATTGATTTCCAGGGCAATGCACATCGGGAATCAAGAACAAATCTAGTCTAAAAGCGAGGTGGGGTTAGATGGTGGAGGACAATTGGGCCAGGAAATGCACATGTAATTTCAGGCTAATTTTAAGGTCATACATTCTATCCTTTATTTTTATGTTCTCATTATTAATTACCATGTCCTCATATAGAATGGAAGCTGCCTAATTAAACTGGTCACACTATACTTACATCCTCCCACAAGTGATGCTTCTGCTGCAGGACCTCTACTGGTGGGAGTGTAACAGCAGCATGCCAAGTTTAAATCAGCAATTTCTATTATAAATACGGCATAGGAACTTTCATTGGAAATAGTGCACACAGACTTGAGATTTTTTATATACTAATAATATCCTGCTTTGAAGCACCAGTGTGTTGCTCTGCAGATGATGGGATTTAAGTTCATGTCTGTCGATCTTAGCTGTGCTGCAGTGAGCAGGTGCAAGGGGAACATCAGATATGGACAGGAAGGGAGGGAAAACTGGAGGCAGAAAATTGCACAAGAGTGGTTGGCATGGCTTGGGGGGGAAAACATTTCACTCTCGGCAGTAATGAAATTAAACCACCAATGGTCTGAAATGCAGTGTCAATGTAACATGTAAATGTTGTACCACAAGAGGCTGTGGGAACTCCTATCGGTAGAGTCTCTGGTAAACGACGCCACCTACCTGTAAATCCGATGCTGGGCCGAAGTCTTGGGCCCGGCCCGTTTAGCCTCCCTCTCCTTTCTCCCCCTCCCTCCCTTCTCCCCCTCCCTCCCCTCCCGCCCCTCCCTCCCTTCTCCCCCCTCTCCCTCCCTTCTCCCCCCTCTCCCTCCCTTCTCCCCCCTCTCCCTCCCTTCTCCCCCCCCTCCCTCCCTTCTCCCCCCCTCCCTCCCTTCTCCCCCTCCCTCCCTTCGCCCCCCTCCCTCCCTTCTCCCCCTCCCTCCCTTCTCCCCCTCCCTCCCTTCTCCCCCTCCCTCCCCTCCCTCCCTTCTTCCCCTCCCTCCCCTCCCTCCCTTCCTTCTCCCCCTCCCTCCCCTCCCTCCCTTCTCCCCCTCCCTCCCCTCCCTCCCTTCTCCCCCTCTCCCTCCCTCCCCTCCCTCCCTTCTCCCCCCTCTCCCTCCCTTCTCCCCCTCTCCCTCCCTTCTCCCCCCTCTCCCCCCTCTCCCTCCCTTCTCCCCCCTCTCCCTCCCTTCTCCCCCCTCTCCCTCCCTTCTCCCCCCTCTCTCCCCCTTCTCCCCCCTCTCTCCCTTCTTCCCCCTCTCCCTCCCTTCTCCCCCCTCTCCCTCCCTTCTTCCCCTCTCCCTCCCTTCTCCCCCTCTCCCTCCCTTCTCCCCCCTCTCCCTCCCTTCTCCCCCCTCTCCCTCCCTTCTCCCCCCTCTCCCTCCCTTCTCCCCCCTCTCCCTCCCTTCTCCCCCCTCTCCCTCCCTTCTCCCCCCTCTCCCTCCCTTCTCCCCCCTCTCCCTCCCTTCTCCCCCCTCTCCCTCCCTTCTCCCCCCTCTCCCTCCCTTCTCCCCCCTCTCCCTCCCTTCTCCCCCCTCTCCCTCCCTTCTCCCCCCTCTCCCTCCCTTCTCCCCCCTCTCCCTCCCTTCTCCCCCCTCTCCCTCCCTTCTCCCCCCTCTCCCTCCCTTCTCCCCCCTCTCCCTCCCTTCTCCCCCTCCCTCCCTCCCTTCTCCCCCTCCCTCCCTCCCTTCTCCCCCTCCCTCCCTTCTCCCCCTCCCTCCCTCCCTTCTCCCCCTCCCTCCCTCCCTTCTCCCCCTCCCTCCCTCCCTTCTCCCCCTCCCTCCCTCCCTTCTCCCCCTCCCTCCCTCCCTTCTCCCCCTCCCTCCCTCCCTTTTCTCCCTCCTCCCTCTCCCTCCCTTCTCTCCTTCCCCTTCCCCTCTGTCATGTATTCAACCAGCATTGTAACCCATGTATAATCTCACCTAAGTTGTACACTGTGAGAACAATGACCACGAGGTGGGAGGCACTCCTAACCTGGACCTTCAGGTACAAAACGGAAAGCTCCACCCACCTTCATCACTTGAGTGAAGGAATAAAGGACAGGTCACAGACTGACCTTCTCTCAAGCATGGGCCTCGTGTGCATTTATACTGTATAGTAAGGATCTATCAATGGCGACGAGAAACTGGGATTTAAACCATGCGAGCATGGCCACTAGCAGAACAGACGAGAGGTACTGTGTTAAGGAATGGTTGGGACAGAGATTCAACATTGTTAAAGCAGCACACAGTTCTCCAGGCAGACAAGGGCAATCGGGCATGCCCCAACATGTAGTCGAATCCAGAGGGGGAGTTCGACAGAGACAATGGCAAGCTGAACGGCGACTCACGCCATTGCAAGGGACAATGCGGCCAGTACTGGGGCTATCAACACCTGTTAATGGCGCATTCAAGGACAGTCACAGGAGCAGTCAGGAACGATCGACTGACAAGGGACCTTTTGTTTCCAACAACAGCTCATGTTGGAGGCATGGAGGCACACACACAGCCGGAATTTGCAGAGATGAGCAAAATACCTGCAGAAATGAACGCTGGGGGAAATCGCTGGAAGCTGAAGTTCAGCGAGTTCATGTGGAGCACGTATACAGTTCATACACCAGGATGCCACCGATAATGATGAAAGTGCTTCTCAATAACATCCCAGTATCAATGGAGCTAGACACTGGGGCCAGCCAGTCCCTGATGGGTATCAAACAGTTCGAAAAGTTGTGGCCGTCCAAGGCCAGGAGGCCAAAATTATCGCCGATTGACGCACAGCTACGGATTTACACAAAGCAGATCATTCCGGTGCTAGGCAGCGCCACTGTAGTCGTGACCCACAAAGATTCGGAGAACAGGTTGCTACTCTGGATTGTCTCGGGGACAGTCCCGCACTACTGGGGAGGAGTTGGCTGGCTTGCTGTCATGAACTGGAAATGGGGCGATGTCAATGCAATTTCCTCTGTGGAGCGAGTATCATGCTCACAGATCCTGGACAAATTTGACTCATTATTTCAACCTGGCATCGGCACTTTCATGGGAGCCAAGGTAGTGATTCACATAAACCCGGACGCCAGGCCAGTACACCACAAGGCCAGAGCGGTGCCGTACGTGATGCGGGAAAAGATAGAAGGCGAATTGGACCACCTGCTGAGGGAAGGCATCATCTCGCCAGTCGAATTCAGTGACTGGGCGAGCCCGATTGTGCCGGTGCTCAAGGCGGATGGGTCGGTCAGGATATGTGGTGATTACAAGGCCACCATCCATCGGGTGTCACTCCAAGACCAGTACCCGCTCCCAAGAGCGGAGGACCTCTTTGTGACGCTATCCGGTGGCAAACTTTTTTCAAAATTGGACCTGACCTCAGCTTACATGACCCAGGAGCTGGCGAGTGAGTCGAAGAAGCTGACCACCATCACGACACACAAGGAGTTGTTTGAGTACAACAGATGTCCGTTCGAGATTCGCTCGGCCGCCGCGATCTTCCAACGAAATATGGAAAGCCTCCTCAAATTGATTCCAGGGACGGTGGTTTTTCAGGACGACATCCTCATTACGGGTTACGATACTGAAGAACACCTCCACAACCTGGAGGAGGTGCTAAGCAGACTGGACCGGGTCGGGCTGCGACTGAAAAAGGCGAAGTGCGTCTTTCTAGCTCCAGAGGTAGAATTCCTGGGGATGAGAGTCGCAGCAGACGGATTCAGCCCTACTGCGTCCAAGACGGTAGCGATCCAGAGAGCACCCAGACCCCGTAACACGATGGAGCTGCGTTCGTTCCTGGGGCTCCTGAACTATTTTGGTAACTTTCTTCCCAAATTGAGCACGCTGCTAGAGCCGCTACACGTGCTCCTACGCAAAGGTCGCGAATGGGTCTGGGGGGACAGCCAAGAAAAGGCTTTTAATAGAATACATAATTTGTTATGTTCCAACACTCTGTTAACATTATATGACCCATGTAAGAAACTTGTGTTAACGTGCGATGCGTCGTCCTATGGTGTCGGGTGTGTGTTGCAGCATGTCAATGTCAAGGGTCAGTTACAGCCGGTAGCTTATGCCTCCAGAAGTCTGTCCCAGGCAAAAAGGGGCTATGGGATGGTAGAAAAGGAGGCGCTCGCATGTGTATATGCGGTAAAGAAAATGCACCAGTACCTTTTTGGCAGGAAATTTGAGCTGGAGACAGATCACAAACCCCTAACGTCCCTTTTGGCCAACAACAAGGCCATAAATGCAAACGCATCGGCCTGCATACAGAGGTGGGCACTCACGTTAGCCGCCTATGACGACACAATTCGGCACAAAATGGGCACCGAAAACTGCGCCGATGCACTCAGCAGTATCCCACTAGCCACCACTGAAGGAGCTACCGAGCATGCTGCTGAGATGGTCATGGCTGTTGAAGCTTTCGGAAGCGAAGGCTCACCCGTGACAGCCCGTCAGATCAAAGTCTGGACAAATAGAGACCCGCTACTGTCTTTAGTCAAGAAATGTGTCCTGAATGGGGACTGGGCAACCATGTACAGGGCATGCCCTGAGGAATTTAAACCATTTCACAGGCGCAGGGATGAACTCTCGATTCAGGCCGATTGCCTACTGTGGGGAAACCGCGTAGTCATGCCCCAGATGGGCAGAGAGGTGTTCATCAGAGAACTCCACAATGAGCACCCGGGCATTGTCATGATAAAGGCAATTGCCAGGTCACACGTTTGGTGGCCAGGGATAGACGCAGATCTGGAACTTTGTGTTCGCAGGTGCAACACATGTGCCCAGCTGGGCAATGCGCCCAGGGAAGCCCCCTTTAGCCCCTGGCCATGGCCCGCCAAGCCTTGGTCACGCATCCATGTGGACTACGCAGGTCCTTTCATGGGAAAAATGTTTTTGGTTGTAGCAGACGCCTACTCCAAATGGATCGAGTGTGACATTTTAAATTCAAGCACATCCTCTGCCACAGTAGAAAGTCTACGGGCAATGTTCGCCGCCCACGGTCTACCGGACGTCTTGGTCAGCGACAATGGCCCGTGCTTCACAAGCACTGAATTCCAGGACTTCATGGCAGGCAATGGAATTAACCATGTCAGAACAGCACCGTTCAAGCCGGCCTCAAATGGCCAGGCAGAACGAGCAGTGCAGATAATCAAACAGGAGATGCTCAGAATCCAAGGGGGTTCCCTCCTAACCTGCTTATCATGCCTCCTGTTGGCCTATAGATCCCGATCACACTCGCTCACAGGGGTTCCACCCACAGAGCTGCTAATGAAAAGGACGCTCAAAACCCAGCTATCCCTTATACGCCCCACCATGAAAGAAATTGTCGAGAGCAGGCGCCAGCCACAATGTGACTACCATGACAGGAATGCGAGGGCGCGATGTATTGATGTAAATGATCCTGTTTTTATCCTCAACTACGCTGCAGGGCCCAAATGGCTCGCAGGCACTGTGATTGCCAAAGAGGGAAATAGGATTCTGGTAGTTAAACTTACCAATGGACAAATCTGCCGCAAACACATGGATCAAACAAAAAGGGGGTTCAGCAACCCCATAGAAGAAGCAGAGGAAGAACACAATGTGGAGATCACTCCACCACAGGTGACCGAACACCGGAACCAAAGGGAGGAGAACCCAATCACTGTGGGCAGTCTGGATAGGCCTGAGGCACCGCAAACAGCAGACATTCAGGCCAACAACCGGAGCCCCAACTCAGGCGCTCTACAGGGGAGCGTAAACCACCAGAGAGACTTAACCTGTGATCCCAATAAGACTTTGGGGGGGAGGTGATGTCATGTATTCAACCAGCATTGTAACCCATGTATAATCTGACCTAAGTTGTACACTGTGAGAACAATGACCACTAGGTGGGAGACACTCCTAACCTGGACCTTCAGGTATAAAAGGGGAAGCACCACCCATCTTCATCACTTGAGTGAAGTAATAAAGGACAGGTCACAGACTGACCTTCTCTCAAGCATGGGCCTCGTGTGCATTTATACTGTATAGTAAGGACCTATCACCTTCCCTCCCTTCTCTCCCTCCCTCCTTCTCTCCTTCTCTCCCTCCCTTCCTCCCACCTCCCTTCCTCCCCCACCCCCCTCCCTCCTCTCCTTCCCCCCCTCCCTCCTCTCCTTCCCCCTCCCTTCTCTTCCTCCTCTCCCTCTCTCCCTCCCTTCACTCCATCCCTCCCTCCCTTCTCTCTCTCCATCCCTCACTTCTCTCTCCCTCCCTCCCTTCTCTCCCTCCCCCCTCCCCTTCCTCCCTCCTCCCCCTCCCTTCTCTCCCTCCCCTCTCTCCCTCCCCTCTCCCTCCCTTGTCTCCCTCCCCCTCCCTCTCCCTCCTCTCCTTCCCCCCTCCCTTCTCTCCCTTCCTCCCTCCCTTCTCTCCCTTCCTCCCTCCCTTCACTCCCTCCCTTCTCGCCCTCCCTCCATCCCTTCTCTCCCTCCCCTCCCCCTCCCTTCACTCCCCCTCCCTTCCCTCCCCTCTCTCCCTCCCTTCCCTCCCCTCTCTCCCTCCCTTCCCTCCCCTCCTTCCCTTCCCTCCCCTCCTTCCCTTCTCTCCCTTCCTCCCTTTTCTCCCTCCCTTTTCTCCCTCCCTTTTCTCCCTCCCTCCTCTCCCTCCCTTTTCTCCCTCCCTCCTCTCCCTCCCTCCACTTCCTTCCCTCCCTCCCCTCCCTCCCTCCCCTCCCTCACTTCTCTCTCTCCCTTCCTCCCCCACTCCCCTCCTCCCCCCTCCCCTCCTCCGTCCCCCGCCCCCTGTTCCCCCTCTCTCCCTCCACCCCTCCCTCTCCCTCCACCCCTCCCTCTCCCTCCACCCCTCCCTCTCCCTTCTCTCCCTCTCCCTTCTCTCCCTCCCCTCCCTCCCTTCTCTCCCCTCCCTCCCTCCTCTCCCCTCCCTCCCTCCTCTCCCCTCCCTCCCTTCCTTCTCTCCCCTCCCTCCTCTCCCCTCCCTCCCTCCCTTCTCTCCCTCCCTCCTCTCCCCTCCCTCCCTCCCTCCTCTCCCCTCCCTCCTCTCCCCTCCCTCCTCTCCCCTCCCTCCTCTCCCCTCCCTCCTCTCCCCTCCCTCCTCTCCCCTCCCTCCTCTCCCCTCCCCTTCTCTCCCCTCCCCTTCTCTCCCCTCCCCTTCTCTCCCCTCCCCTTCTCTCCCTTCCCTCCCTCCCTCCTCTCTCTCCCTTCTCTCCCCTCCCTCCCTCCCTTCTCCCTCCCTCCCTCCTTCCTCTCCCCCTCCTCCCCCAATCCGCTCCTCCCACAATCCCCTCTCCTCCCCCCTCCCTTCCCTCCCTTCTCTCCTTCCTTCCTTCCTTCCTTCCTTCCTTCCTTCCTTCCTTCCTTCCTTCCTTCCTTCCTTCCTTCCTTCTTTCCTTCTTTCTTTCCTTCTTTCTTTCCTTCCTTCCTCCCTTCCTCCCTCCCTCCCTTCCTCCCTCCCTCCCTCCCTCCCTTCCTCCCTCCCTCCCTCCCTTCTCTCCCCTCCCTCCCTCCCTCCCTTCTCTCCCCTCCCTCCCTCCCTCCCTTCTCTCTTCTCTCCCCTCCCTCCTCTCCCCTCCCCTTCTCTCCCTTCCCTTCCTCCCTCCCTTCTCTTCTTCCCTCCCTCCCTCCCTCCCTTCTCTTCTTCCCCCCCCCTCTCTTCTCTTCCCCCCTCCCTCCCTCGGTTCTCTTCCTCCCTCCCTCCCTTCTCTTCCTCCCTCCCTCCCTTCTCTTCCTCCCTCCCTCCCTTCTCTTCCTTCTTCCTCCCTCCCTCCCCCCCATCTCCCCCCTCCCTTCCTCCCCGCTTACCCCCCTCACTTCCTCACCCCTCCCCCTCATTTCCTCCCCTCCTGCCCCCCTCCCTTCCTCCCTGCCTACCCCCCTCACTTCCTCCCCTCCTCCCCTTCCCCCCTCATTTCCTCCCCTCCTCCACCTCTCCCCCTCTCCCCCCTCCTCCTCTCCTCGCTGTCAGAAACACAGACAGTGAGAGACACACACAGACAGACAAAGAGATAGAGAGACTGACAGAGACACACTGGGGGGGGGCGGGGAGGGAGGGGCCATCCCAGCACGCTGTTTGAGGACTCCAGGTGCTGCAGTCGGTAAGTAGATAATGTTTTATTTATTGATTTTTAAATTTTTAAAAAATGTTATTAATTTTTTTTGATTGATTTATTGGTTGATTTATTGATTGATGATGGCTCTTTATTTGTAAAACTGAAGTGTTTAATGTTTGTAAACTTCCCTTTAAACCGCCCCCCCCCCCCCCATTCCCGACGCCTGATTTGTAACCTATGCCTGATTTTCTAAGTGTAGACAAGGTTTTTCTGAGCGTACAAAAATCTACACTTACTCCATTCTAAGTTAGTTTGGAGTATGTTTTCACTGCCTAAACTTTCAAAACGGGCGGCAGTGGCCGGACACGCCCCCTTTTGAAAAAAATAATCTATTCCAAACTGAAACTGTTCTAACTGACTAGAACTGGAGCAAACTAAATGCCGAGAATTGCAATTTCTAAGATACTCCATTCGAAACCAGTTGCTCCAAAAAAACAGGAGCAACTCAGGCCGAAACTTGGCTCCCTTATGTTGAGATATTAGGAACATAAGAACAGGAGTAGGCCATTCAGCCCCACGAGCCTGTTTCGCAATTCACTGAGATCATGGCTGATCTGTATCCTTACTCCCTTTACCTGCCTAAGCTCCATATCATTCAATACCATTGGCTAGCAAAAATCTATCCATCTCAGATTTAAAATTATTAATGGAGCTAACATCTACTGCTTTTTGTGGGAGAGAATTCCACACTTCTACCACCCTTTGCATGAAGAATTGTTTCCTAACTTCTCTCCTGTATGGCCTGGCTTTGATTTTAAGGTTAGGTCCCTATGTTCTTGAATCCCCAACCAGCTCAAGCAGTTTCTCTCTTATGTACCCTATTAATTCCCTTCAAAATCCTAAGAACCTGAATCAAATCACCCGTTAACCTTTTTATATTCCAGGGAATACAAGGCTAGGCTATGTAATCTCTCCTCATAATCTAACCCTTGGAACTCTGGCAACATTCTGCTGAATCTGCGCTGCACTCCTTCCAAGGCTAGTATATTCTTTCTAAATTGCAGTACCCAGAACCGTACACACCACTCCAGATGTGGTCTAACCAGGGCTTTGTATAGCTGTAGCAATACTTCCTCCCCTACTAGATATAAAGGTTAACATTCCATTAGCCTTTTTGATTATTTTTTGTACCTGACAAGTACATTGTAGTGATCTGTATTCAGGGACCCCTAACTTTCTTTGGACCTCCACTGTTCCTGGCTTTTAACCATTTGAAAAATATTTGGATCTATCCTTTTTTGGTCCAAAATGACCACACACTTACCTGCATTTAAATCCATCTGCCACTTTTTTGCCCACTGACTTAATCTATCAATGCCTCTTTGTAATGTTATGCTCCCGTCTCCAGTACTTACTATACCACCAATCTTTGTGTCATAGATAAACTTGGATATATTGCTCTTTGTTTTGTTATCTAAGTCATTAATATAGTGAATAGTTGAGGCCCCAGCATAGATTCTTGTGGGACACCATTAATCACTTCCTTGTACTTCAGCACAGAATGACCTACCAGTAACTGGACAGGCCATGATCGTGCACCTGTAGCAAACTTCACTGAATGATGACCAAGGATACAAACCCTGGCCATTGTGTTCTGTTTTTCTCTACAGCCCAGGGATATGGAGGCCAATTGTAGCATCTCACAGACTATATAACTCAGCACAGAAAAAGGATTCAAAACAGGGACATTCCTAACGGATATCCCTTAATGTCACAATATGTGGTCCATTTACCCACAGCCATCAGAGTTAGGAACCAATGTTGTTACCTGTACCCACCCCCCAATAAATTCTTAATGGATTTGACTCATTTTGTAGAAATGGGTTTCATTGTCATTTGTTGATTGCTGTCACTGCAGTGTGGGTTCTTTAACACAGGTACAAATAAGTTTTTTCACTTGAATAATAATCATGCATCTCTTGTGTCTAATCTTGGACATTAATTACATAAATGCATTTGTTGCTCATTAAGGATTAGGGTAGCCAGAGGACATTAGATTCCTTCGGCACTGGTCCAGCTTGCCAGCTGATCGACTTTCCTGATTCTGCGTCGCATTCTAAATCGGCAAAGAAATTAACCTGATCATCTGTGGCAGTTTGTCCCATTCCCTCGGTATTGATCCCATGAGGATGTAGGCCAGCCCGAATCTATCGGAATGGACCATTTTAGTTGATATTCTGAGGGTAAATGTTGGTTGGTACGTGGAGATTCTGCCCAAGAACCGATGCACGGAGTCTGGGGACTGGGAGAAATTTAGAACTCAGCAGAGGAGGACAAAGGGTTTGATTAGGGCAGGGAAAATAGAGTACGAGAGGAAGTTTTCAGGGAACATTAAAACGGACTGCAAAAGCTTCTATAGATATGTAAAGAGAAAAAGGTTAGTAAAGACAAACGTAGGTCACCTGCAGTCGGAATCAGGGAAGTCATAACTGGGAACAAAGAAATGGCAGACCAATTGAACAAGTACTTTGGTTCGGTATTCACTAAGGGGGACACAAGCAATCTTCCGGATATAAAAGGGGTCAGAGGGTCTAGTAAGAAGGAGGAACTGAGGGAAATCTTTATTAGTCGGGAAATTGTGTTGGGGAAATTGATGGGATTGAAGACCGATAAATCCCCAGGGCCTGATGGTTTGCATTCCAGAGTACTTAAGGAGGTGGCCTTGGAAATAGCGGATGCATTGACAGTCATTTTCCAACATTCCATAGACTCTGGATCAGTTCCTATCGAGTGGAGGGTAGCCAATGTAACCCCACTTTTTAAAAAAGGAGGGAGAGAGAAAACAAGGAATTATAGACCGGTCAGCCTCACATTGGTAGTGGGTAAAATGATGGAATCAATTATGAAGGATGTCATAGCAGCGCATTTGGAAAAGGGTGACATGATGGGTCCAAGTCAGCATGGATTTGTGAAAGGGAAATCATGCTTGACAAATCTTCTGGAAGTTTTTGAGTATGTTTCCAGTAGAGTGGACAAGGGAGAACCAGTTGATGTGGTGTATTTGGACTTTCAGAAGGCTTTCGACAAGGTCCCACACAAGAGATTAATGTGCAAAGTTAAAGCATATGGGATTGGGGGTCGTGTGCTGACGTGGATTGAGAACTGGTTGGCAGACAGGAAGCAAAGAGTAGGAGTAAATGAGTACTTTTCGGAATGGCAGGAAGTGACTAGTGGGGTACCGCAGGGTTCTGTGCTGGGGCCCCAGCTGTTTACATTGTACATTACTGATTTAGACGAGGGGATTAAATGTAGTATCTCCAAATTTGCAGATGACACTAAGTTGGGTGGCAGTGTGAGCTGCGAGGAGGATGCTATGAGGCTGCAGAGCGACTTGGATAGGTTAGGTGAATTGGCAAATGCATGGCAGATGAAGTATAATGTGGGTAAATGTGAGGTTATCCACTTTGGTGGTAAAAACAGAGAGACAGACTATTATCTGAATGGTGACAGATTAGGAAAAGGGGAGGTGCAACGAGACCTGGGTGTCATGGTACATCAGTCATTGAAGGTTGGCATGCAGGTACAGCAGTCGGTTGAGGAAGCAAATGGCATGTTGGCCTTCATAGCGAGGGGATTTGCGTATAGGGGCAGGGAGGGGTTGCTACAGTTGTACAGGGCCTTGGTGAGGCCACACCTGGAGTATTGTGTACAGTTTTGGTCTCCTAACTTGAGGAAGGACATTCTTGCTATTGAGGGAGTGCAGCGAAGGTTCACCAGACTGATTCCCGGGATGGCGGGACTGACATATCAAGAAAGACTGGATCAACTGGGCTTGTATTCACTGGAGTTCAAAAGAATGAGAGGGGATCTCATAGAAATGTTTAAAATTCTGACGGGTTTAAGACAGGTTAGATGCAGGAAGAATGTTCCCAATGTTGGGGAAGTCCAGAACCAGGGGTCACAGTCTAAGGATAAGGGGTAAGCCATTTAGGACCGAGATGAGGAGAAACTTCTTCATCCAGAGAGTGGTGAACCTGTGGAATTCTCTACCACAGAAAGTTGTTGAGGCCAATTCACTAAATATATTCAAAAAGGAGTTAGATGTAGTCCTTATTACTAGGGGGATCAAGGGGTATGGCGAGAAAGCAGGAATGGGATACTGAAGTTGCATGTTCTGCCATGAACTCTATTGAATGGCGGTGCAGGCTCGAAGGGCCAAATGGCCTACTCCTGCACCTATTTTCTATGTTTCTATGTTTCAATGGTTTACTCCTCTGCTGATTTCTAGCTGATGGCTTAGACAAAGAAATCTTGGGAACGACTTCATGTGGCTGCATCATTGACCTAGAGCACCCTCGTGATATACCTGCGCCCGCACAGGGTTGAGTGCCATGCTGAATAAAGTAGGGCAAATGCCAAAGTAAAGATGCTCAGAAAACAATGGCAATCAGATTAGTTTATGTATATTGTGACTCATTTTGCCACTACACAAGGCATATCAGAGTTTGAAATATCTTCAACCATTTAGAAAAGCAAGAAGGTGAACGTAGTCTGTGAAGACAAGCATATACTGGATGCTCGTGTTTGTATGTTGTATTTTTGGGTTCTTTTTGTTGCAAAAATAAAAGGCATAACCACGTATTTGTTTTTCTTTGAATTTCTATGTAGTAATACAAAAGTTTTTATACTGTTTAGATTGTTTCAATATATCAAGTTGATATTTTAGATAGCAAGATCCCCAGAACTCAGTTCTGCTCCTGACAGCAGAATTTAGCGGGGTACAGGTGTGCACTTGATGTCACTTTTAAAAGAGTGTATGCTTATATAGCCCTCCCTGGGAATTGGAGTACTTTAGGGCAGTTGTCGAGCCCTGTCTGACTTGAACACCCTGAAACAGAACCAGAGACCTTATGGCTGGGATGTTTGTCTCTGCGCTTGCCAGCCTGCTATTTTCTGTTCATTCGCTTCAATGGGCAGAGAATTGTGGGTTGGTGATTGCAGAAACAAAAAAATTCCATGCTTCATGTCTGCATAAGTTACTTTTGCATCACGTGTACATTTATCAATTAAGCTATTGATGGGCTCATTTATAAGAGTTTAATCAACTTAATTCAACAATCCACTGTAGAAACAATGCTTTCAGAATTAAATCAGTAGAGAATTAAATGTGACGAGTTAGATACCTTCATATAAATTGCCACCCTTTGGATCATTTTATTGTATTAGCTTATTTTTTTTAAAGCCTCTTAACTTTTCTTTATATTCCCAGCTTTCTGTGATGTATTTTTATTTCTTTTAGACATTAATGAGTGGGCTTGTTTCACTAATAGTATGACCAACTTTATTGAGTATTTAGTAGTTGCAGCAATAACTTGTTACTAAATAATTTCTTACAGAAACTTTGTGAACAAAAGTGTTAAAATTATGGGCCTAAATTTGGGCAGTACAGATTTCTGCCACACTCACCCCGCTTTGGTAGAACTCCAAGGGCGCCAAAAATCTTCGGGCCGAGTTTGGCCGCTCCCCGGTCTCTCCTCGCTGGTGGCGTAGCGTGGCAACTGGATTCGGGGGCGGAGCCAGTTCCC